>NC_020494.1:19059491-19068272 GCF_000184155.1 Fragaria vesca subsp. vesca | reverse complement strand
GAGAGAGAGAGAGAAATGCCATTCAAAACAAATTATATGTTTTGCTATTAAAAGGATGCCCTTCGCATAAAGCATATGAAATCATTTAGCAATCTCAATGGACACCAATTATTTGGAATCTTATCGTACATCTGATTCTCATTTTTGAAAAAATGGATCAATTAAATATATAGCATCCATTATAAATGTATGTAGAATCTCCATTTGAGTATTTGGGGGAGAAACTAGGACTGCTACTTTATATATATAATTAGATAATGCTATTTTCGGACCACAAAAGATAGAACACTCGCATATTTATACGTAAAATAAAAGCACTTGTATAAAGCTAGCGAGCTAGTACTATTGATAATATATATTGAAAGATTGCTGGTGATCGAGTACATTATTACAAGAAGGAAAAAATGTCATCGACAATAGAAAGGATCAAGCAATTACTTAAAAGTATTGAAACCACTGGGAATAGTGGATTACTGTTGTTCTTGTTTTCAATCTTGTAACCTGTAAAGGAATACTTAGCTACAGGTTGTTAGTAACTTATAATATTCACATCTAGTTTTAAGGGAACAAAGAAGTGTATATCCTACTTTAAGGAAGCAGATGAAGAACTTGTTCAAAGTTTTAGCAACATATATGAACGTATACGTAGAATATTGCTTTTTCTCGATCAGGTTTTACCTGATGTTGGTCGTTTACTAATGTGCTAAATTATCTTGGTGATAGTTAACTAAATGTTCGGCGTGAACCATGCATGGTTTGTCAGTATAACAATCCTGAAGATGAAAGATTCCCCAGTTTACCTGTATACGTTTAACATGTAGTACTTCAATCACGCTCAAGCATATGCAATGACACTTCGTAATAACATATATATGAAAGATACCACCTATGGCTTTTCTATATACATCTAGGGTTTACTAGTGTGGACCTCAGATCTGCACCTAGTCGATCGATCTAAACCCTAACTGGTCAGTCGAGCATATAATCTCTTGGTCAAGTTATTCATCACCACACAAAAAAAGAAGAAAGTCTTGGTCAAGTGGGATGGTGCCTGGGATGCTTAACCTTGGTTCGTAATTTAACCCCAAAGTTCAGTTTTCAAGAACGCCAGTCTCTTTACATTTAGAGTGGAAGAAGTTATAAAGCTAGCAATATGCTCTTGCTCACATATTGCATTGAATTAAAGAATGAAAATAATGAGCTAGATAGGCAATGTACGTGGTTCATTTTTCTTCTAGGTTTAACAGAGAGAACTTGACTTGCAACCCAATCTTTCCCTTGACCAAGTTGAGCTTTGCTCCGGTGACTAACCAATGGCCAGGACTATCCTGCGGCCCTTTGCATACATGTGAGGTGTTTACATGCTTCACAAACTTTTGCCTTGGCAATGGCACCGGAGGTCCTGCCGGAAAAACACTCGAATCCAATATCACTTGCTCCGCCGCAGGTTCTACTTTCTCTTTCCCCCAATAGTTCCCGGAAATTGGTCTACTCATCGCATTCAAAAGGCCGGAGGATGACGATTTAGTTGAGGAGCATGACTCTTCCCAATTTGATTGTACTAAGAAAGAGTCCAATACTTTGGAGAACAAGAGCCGAAGATGGAGAACATTCTTTGAGCCGTGTTTCTTCACCACAAGCTGTGCTCCAGAGACAACGAAGGACGAGGTTAAGCCTGAAGACATCCACTTCGGGTCGTATGTTACCGGCGCCGTGCAAACGTGGGAGAACTTGTTCCCGTTTGTTGCTTCAAAGTACCGGTCATCGTGGATCTCATCTGTTCCTCGCCATATCTTTGCGTCATCGATCTTGTTATCCAACATCAATGGAGTGTTTGCAAGATGTTGGAGGTGGATGGCTAGCCTGAAAGATATAGGGCATTTTTGTGATCAACAATGAAGCATACAATTCATATCAAAGCGTCTGAAAATATGAAACATTATTTATTGAAGTAATGTCAATAGACCAAAATTAGTCGAGATATAAAACACGAGGACTAACATAGACATTTTGAAACCACGAGGACAAACATAACTATAACCCTAAACCACGGGGACCATTTTACCCTTAATTAAATATATATACCTGTTGCATTTCATGCCCTCAAGAAACAATCGCATTCCTGTGATGGGGGCGTTATTTCCAACTCTAACCTAACGATCATAAACAGCATAATAAGATGGATGAACTTTTTCAGAAAGAAAAAAGAAAATCGAATTTATCAATTGAGTAATACCTGTGTGGTGTTTACATATAATTTAGGACCCATAAAGCTGAAGTGAATAGCAGGTGATGATGGATTAGATTTGCTATTTGTGGCAGGACCTAAACGTAGGTCATTATGAATGGGAGCCCAAACTTTGTGTGATACTTGATATTCAAGAAAGTAGGGCAAATCAGCTATAGGAGGCTTGTCTGCAGATACAGAAACAAAGTTCAAAACAAATTGGGTTAATAGAGAATCAAGAGACAGACACAGTCGATTTGCTATGCTCAACAAATTTCAAAAACAAACCTTCTTTAGTGACACATGATTTGCAGAATCTATATAAAATAACTAGGGTTATTGCTATTCCTTGAGGTTGGATGTTTGTTAGAACTTAGAAGTGAACTTACATCTGAGATAGAGGTTGATGGCATGGGACAAGAAACCTTTGCCGGGAACACCTTTAAGGAGAGAAGTGATAGGAATGAAGTTGTACTGAATAGCGTCCGGCATCGACGGAACTGTTTGAAGCCATTCACTGTGGCTACTGGCATATGGATCACCTCCCTTTTTAGAGCTTATCACAGTGATTCCCTGAAAAATTCATGATCAATCTGTGGCGTTATTGATAACGATTGTTGAGTATTAGTTTGCTTGGAATTCGTATACAGTAAAACTAGCTAGCTAAGTCAATGCACAAAGCAAATTTAAAGATCCACTTAACCTACATCTTTTTTGTTTGCGGTGGTGAAATCGTTAATGGAGACGGATTGCGGAGAATCAAAGATATTGAATGCCTGTGGTGCCTGCAAAATTAACAAAAATGACTAAGAACAAAGGTGATTGTTGGGTACATAGTATGATAATTTAGCATTTCATGTTGTTGGGTACCTTGTGTCTATGGTCTTTTGCTTTGGAGAGGAGTGGGGAGAAATTACAAGTCCCTGTAAAGTGCTGATCTCCAAGCTCGTTTAAGTGTTTCTTAACGTCTGATGGCCCTAAAGTTGATGATTTCTCTTGTTTAACTGACACCACATCCTGACCCCCAACACTCAAACCCACCACGATGTGCGTCCCAAATTTCTCTATGAATCTGCACTCATTAACATGATATACAATATTAGTTAGAAATCAAAATCGGTTGACCAGTTAATCCAAGACATGCATGCGATTCTGAAACCAAAGAATGCATGAATACGTCTTATTCCATAGAATGGGAAATCAAATAATAGTCTACAGCCCCAATATAGGACTTCATACGATTATTAAGAGTAGATAGAGGAATAACTAGCTAAGGCTGGTAAGCGAACACAGTCCCCTAAGTAATATCGCGTAAGGAACTTAGGAAAGGTTTTGCAAAGCCGCTGGTAATTTTGACTCTCTATATTTGAACCTTGCAACGGACTGCGTTCAAATACAGACTCGATCATCTTATACCGTTGGCTCTGAATTAGCCACCCAAATTAAACAAAGGAAACTCAATCGAGTCAGTGGTCAAACAAATCATATTTCATGCAATAATGCACATATAATTATCATCGCCGTCTCAATTGCCTATTTATAAATCTTCTGCTAGCAAATGATGGCGCAGACATGGGCATGATTGGGGGTTCATTTTTTCATCTTGGCCAGTGCTGCAGAGGTTTTTTTTTTTTTTTTCTAAATGAACTGAAATAGTTTTCAAACTTACTCAAACAAAATTTTACGTATTTAATAGTGATATGTGCAACAGGAATAACGGAATTACAATATAGATTAGATCGAGTTTACCGTACCAGAGTTAGCTAGCTTGACTGATCAAATAGTTTTCTAACTTACTCAAAACATTTTATACTTATTTGATAGTGATATGTGCAACACTGTTTTGAGTAATTGAGAAAACTATTGAACTTTCGTTGCAGCAACAGGAATAATAACGGAATTACAATATGTATCATGGTTTACCAGAGTTAGCTTGACTCGTAAGAATATGCATGGCACTATAAAATTAGATGATAGCATTCTTTAGAAGTATATGAATGCATAAAAGTGACACATAACAAGAAATAGAAAGTACAAGGAAGGTGATCATATACATAATACATGTCCAACGCAATTTTCTCATCTTATATATATATATATATTCTTAATTATTTTAATTAAAATGTAATAGGAGTAAACCAGACTTGAATATTTGAGGAATTTCACAAGTTGTTCTAGGCCGGTAGTCCTATATATGGTAGTTTGGCTATTGTACGTTATCGTACTACATTGTCAATTATTACTGGATTTAAATTTTCGAAAATTATATGTCGGCCAAAATCCTAAGAACTTGAACCATGAATTAGGGAGACATTTGATTAAGGGTAACTTCTACCAAGTTTTTAGCTCAGAGAGTAAATTGACAATTCCGTAAAAAGTTAAAATAGAAAAATCCCTAAACATTCTTGTATTGATCAAGAAGTCGAGAACATGTCTCGAATTAACATATTACGTACCTTGAAATGGCAAGAGGATCCCAAGTGGCCGGAACAGCATCGCGAACTTCATCGGCGAGAACAAGAGGGTACCTATCAATATGAACACTGAAGAAGATAATGAAATAGCCATCCACACCCAAGCATTTGATATTGGCCGCATCACTCCCCCACGAACCACTATCAAACCCAAACAACGAATTGAACAACCCCGACGGAACTTTCCCGGTGACACTCGACCTCTGGTTGATATGCTCCGACATCTCACTGAACCTCAACATGTCCGTCTGGTACCTCGTCCGGTCTCCCTTGTCGCATTTAATGTCACCGGAGACGTCCGGAATGGTACCAAAACCAGGTACCACGAGCTCCCTCTTCTCGCCGTCGTTTAGGGCAACCAACCTTCGTTTGCCTTTGCAATACTGAAGCCGGAAATCCGATGTTATATCGAAGCCTTTGCCTAAACTGGCTAGAACTCTGTCGACGATGCTGTGATCGAGACTAGTACTTGTCGTCGTGAGCATCATCTCTTTCTCTCTCTCCAATTTGAGAATGTCTCCGAAGCTTGTCATTTTGAAGAGAGAATGAGAAGGAGTAGAGACAAACCAGAGAATGTTAAGGACTTGGCGTACTTTGGTTGCGTGTGTATCTATATGCATATTTATAATAAGTTCAAACCTGATGAGGGTAGAAGAAGACTCGGTAGTCGGATAGAGATTTGAAATAGGGAATAGAATAAGGGAGAAAGAACTATTATAGGATTTAATACCTAAAAGTCATTGATTCTTTTTTATGTTTCATTTCAATCATTCAATCATGCTAATCATTCAAGTATATATATAATAACCTTCCAATTTAGAGTAACGTTAGCTACACGCTTGCGAAATCTGAGTTCATTCTAAGCTGTAGGGAAGGTGAGTGGGCAATACATGCACCAGTTTAAGGCTATTAATTTCACAATTAGTCGTTTAATCAGTAGTTAATATATAGCATATGAATGTCAATGCAGTTACTTATGTAATGATTTATTGAATACGTGGTTGATCGTATGACGAAAGATATGTGTCTGGCGATGTAGTTGCAATTTGAAAATACCGATTACGTGAATATGATCAATTAGGTAGCTCAGCATTCTCATTTGTCTTATCCCTCTACTTCGTAACCATATCATTAATTGTACGTAACGATCATGTGGTATAGTTGGTAAGAACCTTGTGTGTATCGTATTAGCGACTATCACCGATGCAAACTACAACCCTAATCGCAATCTATCTTTAATGACTGAGCATATTTGGAAGGCTTTTTTTTTTCTTTTTTTTTTCGAGTCTCGTACAAGAATCGTTTCTCTACTAACTTCACCACTTGCAACTGCAAATAGGAAAACCTTTTGTTTTAAAGTAAACCAGATAATTGAGATAATCATTTCTTAACTGAAAAAATAAAGTGGGTTTAAAAATAAAAAGGTGCCTCAGCAATCAGTCAAGAATGTAGAGTATGGAAAGGGGTTTTTGTACGAGATATTTGGTGGACCGTGTACACACTCATGAGCTAGTAGCACTGCCAAGGAGTTCCCTCTCTTCAGTGTGAAAATGAGAAAAAACGAAAACAAAAAACAGACAGGCCATTAGAAACCAAGACAAATTCTGATAAACAAGTTATTAACGTGTTGATGTGGAGATGATGCTGACCTCCAAAATAGTCGACTACAATGACATCTCGGACTCTAGATGAGCCACTGCTTCTACTTCTACTGCTTTCGTCTTGGCTCTCCCTGTTGAAAGAAAACCTTTACAAAGCACTGGTAAAACTAAGGAATTCCTTGTCTCGGACTTTAGATGCTGGTAAATTCCGGACAATTTAATCAAAAATAAAAAATTCTCAATTTCTTAGGACTGTTTCTCCCGTTTGGATTCTTATCTCGTGGAATTAGCAATTTTCACAGAAAAATAATCGTGGAATTTGAAAGCTTAAATTCTCTACTTAAATTTCTTACAAAATAGGTGCTATTTGTCAATTCTCTCAGTTGAAGTTAGTCTAAATACAAATTCTTGTAATTTTAAAACTCTACATCATGAAATCCAAACAATGGAATTATCAATTAATGAAATTTAAATTCATGAAATTGTAATTCCCATGATTTTGAAATTTTTATGAAAATTGAAATTACTTCATCTAAACACAACGTTAAAAAAAAATAGTGTATAAAAGAGTGTTTCTGATGGAATAATTTGTGAAGGAAACCCACCCACATATGGAGATCAAATCCTAACATAGCACCGGCCAAGAAATTATCACTATTTTTCTTATTCTTGTGTCATGACTCGTTCAATACTATCACCAAGGAATTTTCCGTATCTGAAACTGTTCTACAACTTCCAAAACTTTTGTTTTTCAGAGGGTATGCTGTGGAAGTCAGAAGCATATCGGTTGATTATGGAACTTAGGCATTTTCGTGATTATTTCAGAGGCTTAATGGTAATATTATTTCACATGGGTGATGAAAAGTATGAACGCTAGGGACCCCAAGTTTCAGTCTTCGACGTCAATCTTATTGGGACACGACCAGGACCAAAAGTCCTCGTCTCCTTCAGGAGCTTTTCTGTGTGAACAAAGATGATCACTCTTGTGAACTAGACAATGGGGCTGGTGGCACTTCCTTACTACCACTGGCATTTGTGCTTCCATATAGACACGCACACGCTAACTAGATTGCCAATCATGCAAAGACTGAGGATCCCCTTGACCCCTTCCCTACTCTTACCAGTACAACTCGGCAATACTTTCACATTCAACATCATTCTGGCACACTTGCGGGGTCCCAAGCAAAGCCTAGTTCCAAAGGTACGAAACCGAGTTGGTTCCTTTCGAGATCACCAGCACAAAATACTCTCATTCTTCATCAGTCTCTGCACATCCTGCATTTCATTCCAACATAAAACTATACAGTTGCCTTCAACAGACGCACCAAGCCATACACTAATAGCAGTGCTGTGTTTGAATAGTAGTAGAAAGTAGACCCAGGACGTGACTATGTTACTTAACTAGGTCTGTCCATAAGCAGACAGGATGACATCTCTGAATTGATCATACCACGACACCTCAACAGAAGTTGCATAGTACATATCCGGCGAAGGTTAAAAAAGACTTGCACAGAAAAAGCAGAAATGAACCAACCAACAATGGGTAAAAGGTCCAAAATTCGGTTCCATACACTGTCCTGGAGAAGGAATATCCACATATAATGCCATTTTCAAGCGCACACAGATGTTCCTCAACATCAATTATTGACGTTGAGGCTGCTTTACAGTTTAATCTGATATTGACCTGGGCTAATAGGGTTAGAGACTTGGAGCTAACTATGTATAGACACGAGGGACACATACAAACAATGGAAAGGCAATAAATTCTGTGCTAATGATGAACTATAATATGGAAGGAAATGAAACGAAAACAACACCCATAATGCAAAAGGCAATAGTACGAGGAAAAAAAGTCAACAGAATGACAAGTATCCAATTTAACAACAAACACATAATGATAGGCGCAAAAGCACCTACAAAGATACCCTATTATCAAATCAATTATATCAATGTAGTAAACGGCAAATAGGGGTCATTACCCGCAGAGGATTGGTGATGCTAAGACTTAAACACATAAGAAACACAAACAGACGCGTAAACCAGAAATCTGGCAGACTCGACCTAGGAGCAGAAACCTAATTAATTAGCTAATCTAGACTCAACCAAAAATTATGAAATTAAGTACACAGTAACTAGACACAGTGGCGGACTACCACACAAATTTTGAGGGTATTCGGAGTTGGTTTGATTGATGAACAAAAATAGATAAAACAGAAGTACTGCTGAAAACAGAATATTAAAAAGTGAATATGGATGTAAATATGAGAGAAACAATAGCTAGGAACTTCTCTCCACCACTAGATACGCTTCAATCACCCCAAAACAATGTCAATGACTAAAGATGAATGCACTCACAGTTTAAGCCAATGTCGTTAGGTCATTAACCATATTACGTTCTCTTACTTGCCATGTTAAGTGAAATGTCGGTATCGACTTAACTATATTCCCAATTAATTGATCTATGAAATGTCGGTATCTA
>NC_020494.1:18983633-19051200 GCF_000184155.1 Fragaria vesca subsp. vesca | reverse complement strand
ATCGTAGTTCTTTTCCTCTCCTTCTTCTTCTCTTCTCTCTCTTCTTTCTTCTCCCTGTTCGCCTCTCTCTTTTCTTCCCTTCCTTTCTTTTCTTTTTCTCTCTCGTTCTTCTCTTTTTTTCTCTTGTTTGGCTGCCCCCTTGTATAAATAGGTTAGTTAACCTATATCTCACGTCCATCACCAATCCAACTAGGATTAGGGATCCTAATTAAGCCCAATTATCTCCTTTCTTTGTTTGACTTCAAAACACCTAAAAACAAATAAAGTTAATTAAAAATAGGAAAACATCACAAAATAAATAAGTAATAAGAATAATTAGCATGATAAAAGTCGCACAAATATGCGACTATCACATAATTCAACCGAAGAACATAATAAGAGTTCAGTATGTGATAACAAGGGATGAAGTATGTGTGGGGTATACAAGATAAGCTCAGGAAAGACAGAATCTGACTGGTTACGATTTACATGATACACCAACAACACAACTTACTAAATCATATAAAACGGAAGGCAAGAGGACATCCAATAGTCTCTCCCACACAAATATTGGCAGCAAAGAGAAGGTTAGACAGAGAAACTATTCCAACCAATCATACGAAATCTACCCATAATCAATCTAACAATGTTACTCTTAGATAACATATCAAATAGCATCCACGTACCAACTCAAACAAGAACAGAATATCTGAAAACAGGCAAGGGCAAAATGGATCTTTCTAAACAAAGAAGCTATTAGCTTGGGCAGTAATCATGAACAAAGTTCCCCTAGTTGAAAGGGTAATATTATCAATTGCAGTAAAGTAAGTTGGGAATTCATGCACAGACACATTTACAGATTTACATCAACAAATACCAAAAAGGTTCTCTGATTGCACAACTTCTCTTAAGACTACAATCATTTACATGATTCAAGATAAAAAGCAGGGAAATAGAAGATAACGTGCAAGCACCGTTCAGCCTACATTATAGCAGTCACAAACAGAGAATATGAGGTGCACCTATCTTTTATCTTCCGTGAGTCTATAGAGGTATGTTTTGCTCAGAAACAGATGCCAAACCCTGCAGCATCCTCACAATCTCCGCCGTGTCATCCAGATAATACTTGGCTTTGCTGGGTTTTTGACAAATTGTACACGCGAATACTTCTGCTCTGGGAGCAATTGATGGGCCTTCCATGGAACTTGTAATTACCTCAAACATGTCTTCATCAGATCGGTCATCCCCTATGCAGAGAACAAAGTCTGGTATCATTCCCTTTTCTTGCATAGTGGAAAGTAGACGTTTGGCTACCAGTCCCTTGCTTACACCCTGCATATATGCATATTAGGGTCTGATCAGGAAATGAAGTTATTGTAATTCCAATTGCCAAAACTCAGTTCAAAATTATAAAGGGGTTTTAGATTGAAATAAAGTCCCTGCATGCTTTACTATAATAGGACAACTAAATTGTATCTAAACGACTGAATGTACTGTCCTATCCAAGGATCCTATTTTCTACAGACAGAGCAGTAGCTCATTTCATTTCAATTTTCATGCTATCAAAAGCAATTAGATAATCAACTAATGTGTATATTTATCTTTTTCAAACATCAGTCATCAGCCATAAGATGTTTGGCACTGTCAACAGGAAAACTCATAGTGCTATTTCAAGGATGTATTCAATCATGACAAACTCACTTACAAGCCAAAAGCTCACAAATCAAACCAAGACTAGTAGGTTTAGAAATATCAGCCATAAGATGTTTGGCAATGTCAACAAAAAACTTTTAGTGCTATTGCAAGGATGTATCCGATCATGACAGACTCACTTACACTTACAAGCCAAAAGCTCACAAACCAGACCAAGATAAGTAGGTTTAGACATCTCACTCTACTAAATCAAGTGAACATTAAATATGTCAAATCCAAGTGAAGAAGCCTTGGCCTAATTATATATTCTTGGGAGAAGACACAAAGTACGAATTAGTTGATATAAGGTTTCAACATTTTCTTTCGCTAAATACCATATCATATCTCATCTTAGATAATATTATACATCTCAGACAGACCATTTGTATCACCAATCACTCACTTAAACGTCCTTATACAGCTGCATTGACCACTAGTGTGCTGAAAGTATAGGCTGTATAACCATAGGCTTTGGTTGTCTCATAAACATTTTACTTGGTTTATGTTAACTTATTTTACTTAACAGTTGGATATGGGTCATATAGGTCATATAGGTTATATAATTTAAGATCCAAGTTTTTACAGAACAGTAAAGATTGCAAGAAGGCATGGACCAAACCTGTGGTTTAACCTCCACAAATGTCTGCCCACTTTTAACAGTAACCGGTTCATTAGCGAGCACACTTTCAAGATGATCCATAAGTTCCTTGGCTTGGCATGATCCAAAGTCTGGATCTGCATCCTCATAACTCCAGAGAAGTGAAGTTTCCTTATCTTCAATGGTGGAACCATCAGTTGTTTCTGTGTAAAGTTTCATGACTGGCTCTGCAATCTGCTTCCAGCTACTGTCTGCAATTGGTACCAATGTTTCCCATTCCGTATTTTGCTTCGACCTGTATCCACACAATCATTAGCTTCTATTATACCCCAGATTTATTTCAGATAGCAGAAAGTTTGAATTTTTTTACGAATTTACCGTAGGAAGTAGCCATGCTCAGCTGCAAGTCCAAGCTTCTCACAAGGAGAGAACCACTCAGAAAGAGTTTTTCGACTCTTAGCACTAACAACCAAAACCATGTTGTTCTTGTCCCTGCATAGGCTATTTAGGATTTCAATGGATTTAGAATTTGGACTCTTATCAATGGATGCCTGAGGCTTCAATGTGCCATCATAGTCGAGAAGTATTGCCCTAGTTGTAGTCCTTTTGTAGGCTGACACAATGTATTCCACAGAGAGCTTCTTGAAGTTTGGATCAAGAGCCACAACTCTAAAACTCAACCCAAACCCAATACCCCAGCACCTTTGACGCAAATGACCTTTGCATGTCCTTTCCAAGTCTTGGAGGAAACTGCGAGCCCAGTAACCAACATCATGGGTGCTGACATATTTATAATGCTTCTCATGCCGGAGCTGTGTTTCTGGCTCCGCCATCTCCAGAGAACAGTCCATTGCATCTGCCACAGCATCAATATTCCAGGGGTTCACACGAATTGCTCCACTCAAAGAAGGGGAGCAGCCAATGAACTCTGAGACAACTAGCATACTCTTCTTGGGAACAGAGGAATCCAATCCCAAAACCTTATCCAATTTTTCATTTCCTTGACGACTAATAATGTATTCATATGGTATCAAATTCATTCCATCCCTGACAGCCGTAACCAAACAACACTCTGCAACTACATAGTATGCAATTCTCTCATAAAACTTGAGTGGTTCATCAATTAACAAAACAGGCTTATACCCAGGTTTGCCAAATGTTTCATTAATTCGCTTCACAGTTGACGATGTCTCCGCCTGAACTTCTTTCACATCTTTTCCCCGACCCCTTGCTGGATTGGCTATCTGCACCAATACAACCCTTCCCTGCCACTCAGGGTGCTGAATAAGCAGCTGCTCCATTGCCAAAAGCTTCAAACTTATGCCCTTAAAAATATCCATGTCATCTACTCCAAGTAACATTATCCTACCTCGATCACAGAACTGCGCCTTGAGCTCAGCAACCTTGGCTTCTGTCTCTGGGAGGCTCAAAACTGACTGCAGTTGACCCATATGTATGCCTACCGGAAGAATTTTAATGCTAACAGTCCGACCATAATACTCGAGGCCTATATAACCTCGCTTGGATTCATAGCTAAGACCAAGCATTCGACTACAACAAGAGAGGAAATGCCTTGCATAATCAAATGTATGGAATCCAATCAAATCAGAATTCAAAAGGGCTCGTAGAATCTCTTCCCTAATAGGCAATGTCTTGTAAATTTCAGACGAAGGGAAAGGGCTATGCAGGAAAAACCCAAGTTTCACACGGTTGAATCTCTTCCGCAAGAAAGTTGGCAACACCATCAGATGATAATCATGTATCCACACAAAATCATCTTCGGGGTTAATGACCTCCATGATCCTATCCGCGAAAATCTTGTTCACAGACACATATGCTTGCCACAACGACCGGTTGAACCTCCCACCATGGTCCGGAGACAGCGGCAGCATGTAATGAAACAATGGCCACAACTGCTGCTTACAAAAACCATGATAGTACCGGCTAAAAAGCTCCGGTGGGAGAAACGTCGGGACACATTTAAATGTCTCGAGCAGGATTTGGGAAACCTCCTCCTGCTCATTGGGGTGAATCTCCTCCTTAAGACACCCCACATAAATAACCTCAATCTCATCATCCCCTAATCCATCTTTCAGCTGAAGCAGCAACGAATTCTCATCCCAACTGAAAATCCAACCCTTACTAGTATCAGACTTTCTCTGAGCTCTAATGGGTAGCTGATTAGCCACTATAATGATCCGGTCACGCTGGACCGAAGACGACGACACCTCGGAGCACACACTCTCCGGCTTGTCATCATCAACATCAGATATCAAGCCAGCAACAGTCATGATGCGTGGCATTCTCCGGCCAATTCGGCCGAAAGTTGGGGAGGACTCGCCTGAGGCAAGCTCCAGCAGATTCGAATAAGATTTCGACACCATTTTTTTATCTCTCAAGAAACTAAAACTATACTTTAAAACAAATGAAACATCATCCCACCAATCAAAGCATAACCCTTTAAGCTTCACTAAGCTACAATAACAAGATTCAGATCAACATTCAACTAGACCACTGTCACACCCAGCAAGACTACAAATTGAAAGATTCAAACTTTGAGGAAACAGAATTGAGATGTTTACCAGTGGTTTGGTTTCTTGGGAATTTGCAAGAACCCAGCTTTGAAATTGAAAACTGGGAAAGAAGGAAGCAAGATTTTTTAGGTGAATGAATGAAAATCTAATAGAGGATTTAAAATTGGGTTTGCTTTATTCATTTGGGTAATCAACTCTTTCCTTATAAGCTCTCAATCCCTATCCAAAAGACTAAAAGCTAAGCTCAGAGCCCCACTGAGGCAAACAAATAATAGTGGGGGATAATGTTGCTCTTGTTCACTTGTTCTTAGCCATTTTACTTTGTTTTTCACCACATTTTGAAACTTAATTTTTTTAAGTTATCTGGTTGCTTTGTTTCTTTCAATGAGGGGTAAGACTGGATATGGACCGTCGGATGCGGGTCTCTGGATTGAAGTAATGAGATCAGACGGATAGGAGAGGTTTTATAGTAGAGAGGTGAGGAGTAGAAGATAGAAGCTCTCGGTCTTATCCCTTTGTTTCCTTTGATATTTCCGCAACGAGGCTACAAAGTTAGGGCGGTGGGACCCCAACAGAGGGGTTGGTAGGGCTATTGGAGTTTGTCCGAGGCTAGCTGTCCGGAGCGCACTTATACGTGGTCGTGTCCACGTGTCGAGCTGAGAGTGCTTCGTTGACAGATCGGGGACTAGGTCCCCACAAGGGAGTGTGTTCGTTTGACCTGGATAGCCGGATATTATTTACGACAGATCGTCTGCAACTTGCAAGGAAGAATAGTGTTTAATTTGGACTTTTAGATTACAACAATATTGAAAAATTAGGGCATCTATAGTAATGTATTGGAACTCAAGGTCCGAAATTTCAATGACAAATCATCCAATGAAAAAGAGGACAAATTTTTATGTGATAGACTGAAAATAGGGATATGTTATGTAGTTTACTATGTGATGAGTGTGTCGGTATCGAATTGTACAATATATGATAGTTTATATAAACTACTCTAAAGATAATTTTTTCCTTCGTTATTTGCTTAAATGTATGTTTTAATTAAAATTATATCAAGTTTATAATACACGTTAAAGTACAACTACGATTTTTTTATTTTCGTTTACTATTGATGTAGCGATACATTATTTATTTGTTGTACAAAAATTATTTATTTGGGAAGGAACTACAGTAATCTTATCAATTAACATAGTCAAACCCTTATAAATAGAACATTTCTTTTTTTTAAGGGTAGACCCGCATATAAGATAAAGGCATGAATCTAGGCGTGCTCTATAGAGATTTAGATGAAGACTAATCGTCTAATTGGGCCACCTTTATCAAATTTGTATGAATTATTGAGTTTTGTTTATGTAATGATTGTACAGATATGACATGTAGCTACCAAAACTTCAACGAGTACTAAAAGATCATCATTTTTCTATCTAAAATACTAAGATAAAATTAAAAATAAATTTATAGTTTCACAACAAGTATAAAATTGGCTTGATTATCATAATATGTTAAGATTGGGCCTAATGATTATGAACAATATCACAATAAGTGAAGTGCAAGAACAAATATTAGGACTCAAATACATGATTCACTGGGAGACCTAAATCACTTATGCAGACAGACACTTCTTGTCGGATACATGAGGAACCACAACTTTTGGCCGATCCAGAATTTTCAAATTGAGGAACAGCTGCTTTTTAGAAGAAAAAAAGAAAATACGAATAAAATTACGGTTGCACCATTAATGTGCGAGTTCTCAAATAGCCGTATGCAAAGATCGAATGAAGACTAGAGACCCTAAATTTTTTTTTTTTTTATTCCGATCAAATTAAGCGCTCAAAATAAGAGTAACTCTTTTCGACCTCAGGTTCTCACCTTTTGTGTTGGAAACACTTATGACTATTTTTTTGGGTTTTAATTTTGTTAACGGTATTAAAATACATGCATGTTAATACGACATGAATGACCGTATCAAAATATTACATATTAGTAAAAAAAATTTCGACAAAATTGGAGAACAAACCACATTCACTCGGATAAGAACATAAATTAAATTTATTTTAAAGAACGAAATGTCATTATTTGCGGAAAGTGTGCGAAAAACGACATGGGACACTGGAAAACGACAAGCGGCAGCCGGCGATTCATCGCTTTCCCAGAAGAAACGATAAGGTTTTGTGTCAGAAGGTGCGGTTATGCTGGATCGGCCACTACAGGACGAATCCAACAGTACAAATCGGACGGCTGGGGATGTCCGACGTTTCTGCACCGTAACGTCTTTTGACGGTGGAGAGAAAACGTCCAAAAGAGTATGACGGAAATGGTTTACTTTCCTTTCGAACAAAACATGCAGAGGTATAAGCATGCCATATCATATTCTTATTCTCTAGACAAAAAGATAAGAAATATTATCTCCAAGGGTAGTTTCCTTGTCTTACAGTGAATTGAATATAATCGTAGCCATACAGCCCATACTTACTATATGGATTTAGCGTCTACGTGAAATTAATACGTACTATATAGTTTCCATACTTGCTGTATGAATTGATTTTATAAAGCATAGGTTCGATCTATTATAGATTCCTTTTTTAGGTAATACTATTAACACACCTTATTTTACTATCCACACACCTCATGTATTTTTATGACACTACAAATTTTTTTATTGTGTTTACGAAATTGCCTTTTAAAATTACTTTATGATTAATCCACGTCATGAAATGGGTATGTGAATAGTAAAATAGAGTATGTTAATAAATAATAACACCACCTTTTTTTTATTATTATTAGTAGACAAACAAGACTAAGTATTATAATCAAAATCTAAGTCTTGCGTGACACTGTCCAAAATATATAAGTTATCATGAATGATGATAGCTACATTAGCTAGTACGTAACATCTAAAATCCCACCAAGTGAATATGAAAATTTCAACATTTGACTTATCATTTACATTGGTATATGTGATCCAACAATCGATATGCGCATAAACGATAACGATAAGTTGGGATCAAGATAACTCCACCTTGATCATAAGTGGTTTAGCTTAGAGCAAGTCCACCTATGGAAAAAAATCCAACCCAGGTTGGATCCACCTCAGCAAAGTAACCCAGTCCAGAATTATTTGTTTCCACCCACAAAATGAGATCACTCATTTTCTAGCCCAGGTTAATTGGGTGGGGAGAAAACTAACCCAGTGAGAGGAGAAGAGTGACCCAGGCGAGTTGCAACCACCTCAGCCCAGGCCCAAGCTCGTGGCTTGCGTCAGCAATGACACCTGCACCGCCCGACGCGCCAGGAAGGAACGTTTCACGCACGAACCAACCGCAGCGACGAGCTAAGCGCGTGACTCCACCGACAAGGAGACAGGGACCACGCCCTGAGGGCGCTCGCCTCCCTTTCTTCGACGCCGGAGGAGGCCTGGTCCAAGGCCGGAGGAGTTCTTCGACGCCGGAGGAGGCCTGGTGCACTCGCTGCCGAGGTGGCGCAAGGCAAGGGGGCTGTGCGTGCATGCGGAGCTACTGGGCGTGCTCGCCGTCGGAAGGTGAGTGCTCGACGTCGGCCGCTGAGAGCAGAATCGATTGGGTGCCCAGAGCAGAATTTTAGTTTTTTTTTCTTTTTTTATTATAAATTTATAGGAAAATCTGTAAAAATAATAAATGTCATGAAATAAATATTTTTTAAGCTTGACTTGTTACTTAAATGTCATGAAATAAAAACATTAATTTTAATATGTCATGTAAATTGTATTTATTTACACATAAATTATTATTTATTTATACATAAAACGATTAATTACATTTAAAAATGTATTTTAAAATTAATAAACAGTTACTGCCACGTGGCATCAATCTCACATTTTAAACGGGTGGAAACTGCTGCCCAGTTACAGTGACCCAGGTCACTGTATTCATTCTAACCCAACGGGTGAACTTGCTCTTATAAACCTGTCGTTTTGTTCGACACACCTTAAGTGGATGAGGAGTTGCGCTTTCGACCTGTAGCATATAAATATAGAAGCTCGAATTAGACATCATCATCGCAACAAGTATTGCAATATTTTGCCTAGATATAAATAACCAAGATGATTAAGAGGATACAATAAGATCAATAAGGAGTTGATGATCAGCTCTTCATTTGTACAGATGAACTAGCTAGCTAGGCCAAATATTATTGGGTGCACTAAGTAGACCCAACAATTAATTATCTTCCAATATTACCCCTCATTATAATTTATTAAAACCAAATATAAAACTAAATCTTTGTTAAAACAAAATAAGTAAATAATTGTATTGGGGTGTCCACCTTTTTCTTCCGTTTTCTCAGATTTGAGATTTCTTCAATTCATTTTCCCCAGAATCCAAAATTAGAATCCCTAGGACCTCCACCTCCATGTTGTTATTTCATGAAATTAAGGAATGGCTCATCAATCATCCATACATATAATTCAGAGATGTTGACAAATCCTTCAAAGAGAACAAAATCCACAAACCTCTGTAACAAAATGGTTCATACTCATAATCATCCAAATATCCAACGAGTTGAAGTGCATTGTAGAATATCAATCAAATAATCAATTATGATAATGAAGCTTGTGAGAAAGAGGATTGATCTTCAAGGATGATCCAAAACCCAGGAAACCTCACAAACCAAGGTCTACAGATTTCTTGTATAGTGGGACTCAATTGCATAACTGAAGATATAGAACTAGAAGAAAGAAATACCAGAGATTGAAGACAAGAGATGGTAGAGGAAGATTTATGACGTCATAGTGAATTATTTTTTGTTGTTGTTTTTCTTTTTGTCAACAAATTGTTATTTTCTAAAGGGATTTCTAAAATTTCAGGTTGTTAGAAAATAGGGGTAGTATCGGAAGATTAGAGTCAAAAGTTTCACTGCTGGGTCTACTTAGTCATTTGCTGGGTACATTTAGCAGCACCCATATTATTTCAGGGTAACATATTTAGCCACGTACGTATCTAGAATCTCTACGTAGTTTCATTCTGGTAACAAGTACAATTATTACACTGTGATGACTGATGAGAAAAGAAAAGAAAATTGACCTCTCATGCATGTCTCCTCATGCACGAAAACGTATTTCATCTGCAGAAGGTAGCTGCAGCAACAATCAGCAACTCTTCATTATTACCTTCCGTACGTACGTTCTGGTACGATGCATTTCACAGAAAGGTAATCCAATATTCACAGTTTTACTTTTCGGTTATTTCTGCAACTAATGACTGCTGAGGATTTTATAGCTCCCAAGTGATTATGCATTCATCAATTTCTGATCTCGAATTTATTGGTCTGCAGGGGTCTGGTGGATAAGTAGTAGTACGCACTGGCTTGGCCACTAGCTCATAAATCTAAGCAATGCTCTCAGTTGTCATGCAGTTATTTGTTGTCAAAGACTGACGCAACGAGCTCGTATAGTCCATTAAGTTATAACAGTTTCGACTGCACTGATCGAAGCATGATGCATATATGGAAAATATAAACCCAGGTAGGCGTACAAACTGAGCCGCAGTATATGAATTCAATGCTCCAATCGAGGATCAGATGACTGTAGCAAAGCGATGAAGCATCAACAGTCTAAATGCGATGAAGCATCAACAGTGTAAGTAATAAAACCTGACTCATCACTACTCCCCCTTCGACTTTGAATTTATCACAAAGCAAGAAATCAAGAATAATATACAAGCAGGTACGAGGCTGCAGCTAGCTATAACTAGGAGGTCCGAGGCTATATAGCAACATCGGTTAATCTGTGACTCTGTGAGAATTGAAACACAAGCTAGGGATTGGAGTGAGATAGATGACGGGGAATAGTGAAACTTCTGTTAGGGTGGTTACTCCTTCAGATGAAAAAGGAGATGGTCATGTTCATGTTGGCGAGGAGGAAGGGGTTCATGATCGAGAGGCGGACAAGGAAGAAGAAGCTCTGAAGAAGATGATATTAGGTCATCCATTATATGGATTATTGCTTGAGAGTCACATCAACTGCCTGAAGGTACGTACGTCGATCGGGATCATACATATGCCACTAATTTTATTTGATTGATTTCTAAGATTATTCTGTACGCTTTTTTCTTCTATTAGATTTGTTGACCTATTAAGATGTATATCTTCTCGATTAGGTGTGTTCGGGTGAAAGGGGTGATGAAATTGGTACAACTACAACAAGCACTGATACTACTACTAATGTTACAGAAGATAATGCCAATGTTAAGGCGCTCGAGGCCGCCCTTACCAGTCCTAGTTCCTCCGACCTTGATCAATTCATGGTATAACGAAGCATTTAAGCGATATTTAGATAAACATATCGATCATTAGTTCTTTATAATCGCGATCAGTTAACTATATGAATAAAATTTGGGTGCAGGAAGCATACTGCAACTCCCTAAACAATCTCAAAGAAGCCATGGAGAATCCTCTAAAGGAAGCATCATCTTTCATTGATTCAGTGCAAGCTCAACTTGAGGAGCTCACCGGAGACTCCGATGATAGCAAGCAGGGGCCAAATCAGACTGAGTCATCGATCGTCATCAAGTAGAGACGTAGTTTGTTATATGTGTGTTGCTTAGCTACTAACCAATGCGTGTTTCAAATGTTAGTACGTTGGTTAATACAACAATGTGAGATTCTCAAAAAAAAAAAAAAAAATAAACAACAGTGTTTGTCAATGAGATTGCTGCCTTTAATTACTATGGTCAAGAGATCGACTCAAGAGTGATGTTCAACTGCACCAACGAGGACCTCTTGCGCTACTCTAGGATCATAGTGTTCGATCTTTTTCTGCAGACATAGTAAATCCATTAACAATTGATGAGAAACAAATATACAATTAATACAAAGATTGGAGGTAACCAAGCAGGAGCCCTAATATAAGAAGCCCAAGCTCCTAAGAGCATCTCCAACAGCTTTTTCTAAAATTTCTCTAAAATGGGGAAGCAAAAGCTAAATTCTCCAAAAAAATTATGATCAAAATCCAGCAGCTTCTCCATTTTAGAGATTTTAGCATTTAATACAACAATAAAATATAATATATCATCATGAATTATAACAAAAAACATTATATATTTCATTGTAACAATAAACTACCCAATCAAATATTTTATTGTTGTTTTAAATTCGTTGGAGTACGTGAATAATTTAATTTTGGGGAATGAAGGCTTTACTGCAAATTTGGGGAATGAAGGCTTCTTTTTTTTCTTCATCCCCATTTTGAGAAATGGGATGGGGAAGCTGTTGGACCTAAAAAGAGCTATATATTCCTCAAAATTGAGAAGTTTAAGAAAATTGGGAAACTGTTGGAGATGGTCTAAGAGGCTAAGAGCTCGGCAATATTATTCCTTATTGTTTCTCATTTTATTCTTCTTGATCGAGAGGTTTCGAGGGTTAATGAAAGATCGTTGTTCAAACTTTGCACAACCTAGTGAGCTCATTAAGGCTGACATTCAAAAAGGAGAAACAATGCGATAGCTAAAGTTCTACCGGTTGCAAGCATCAACCTCATTTTTAATCGAATAATTTCCAACGTATCCTTATCATTCGACACAACTTATATCACATCTATCTATTCTCTCAAAGTTTTAGTTCACGTAGTGAGACGCCACCTATAGTATTAGGATATGTTTACTTACTTAAGATAGAATAGAATGATTACAGGGTAATCAAATTCACGTCGTCACTAACACATAAAGGAATCAAAATGATGTCGGATAAAAGTATTCATGTATTTATTAACACGTGAATGATGTGTTTATTAACACTCATATGAATCGTAATTGATGTATGTTCAACCTTCTTATCATAAATTGATTCTTGAATACTCATGAATTTGATTACGAATGAGGAACACTAGTATCCGGAACCAACACCGATTCAATTATTCTCTCATTTCACTTTCACTTGTATCCAATTCTAATTGTTCACGACTATTTTACATCTCAACTAAGTAAACATGTCATTAGTATAATAAGGATTAAAATATCGACAATCACGGATATGTCGATGGTTCGGAAAAATGAAATCTCGATAAATATATCGAATGTCGATAGAAATTTTACCAAATATTATCTAAAAATTATATATTTAACCAAAAATAAACTAAATATAAAATATCAAAAAGATATAAAAATTATATCGATACTTATAAAAAATAAAATTTCAAGAAAATATCAAGAATATTTTATATATTTTAGTTTATACTATAACCATTTGACACCTCTACAGTCTACACTCAAAACCAAATTGGACGTTTAGACCATTCCCTGCACTTTCCTCTCTGAATCATAATTCATAAATAGCAGAGAAGCTTCTTTAGTTGTTGGCCCTCCTTAAACCCTTTCAACACGGCAAACTATATATCCCTCTGATTCTGTCCATTCAATTCTTCTCGTCTCTTTCTCTTCTGGGTCTTCCCTAAGACCCCGAAACCCAATTCCCAAAATCCAAGAATCGTACGACCATGGTGAGAAAATCCAAGGAGAAGGAGAAGACCGGAGAAGGGTCGAGCTCCGCCGAAGCATCGGTGGCTCCGTTTCTGAAAAAATGTTACGAGATGGTCGACGACGAAGAAACGGACTCTATAATCTCGTGGAGTGAGAGCAATGACAGCTTTGTGATCAAGGACGTGACCCAGTTCTCGGTTATGATGCTCCCCAAGTATTTCAAGCACAGCAACTTTTCCAGCTTCATGAGGCAGCTCAATATCTATGTGAGTATATCTTTCTGGTTTTGCATTGCTTTTCTTGAAGTTGTTTGTGGATTTTGAGATTGGGATTTTGTACTTTTGAGTTGGTTTGTGGTGTTTGTGATGATGTTTGTATTGGGGTTGTATAATCTTGATTGAAAACTTTGTTTTTATTGTTGCAGTGTTAAGTATTTGATTCATTCTTTGTTGGGTGTTTTGCAAAATTGGATTTGCTTGAACTATGTGAAGATTTGGATAACATATGCGAAATTGGCTCGAGAAGTAAAGTAAAGCTTCTGATTGTGCGCTTTAGAATAGTGTGAATGACCGGCTGCTTATTGTTTTGGATTAATGCTCTTAGATCACATAATGCAACAATGTAAAGGGTTAGCAACTCAACATAATCGGGTGTCGTTTAAGTTGTGAGAGGAATATAGTAAGACGTTTATTAGTTGGGAACTTGGGATTT
Source organism: Fragaria vesca subsp. vesca (assembly GCF_000184155.1). Lineage (NCBI taxonomy): Eukaryota > Viridiplantae > Streptophyta > Magnoliopsida > Rosales > Rosaceae > Fragaria > Fragaria vesca. The sequence continues at coordinate 19,037,236 of NC_020494.1, read as the reverse complement.
CTTTTCAATTGCTTTGAGTGATTAAGTCACGGTGGGGGTGTTTGAACTGTACAGTTTTAACTTGTAAATTTGTACTTGTGGAAAATTTATGGTGCTAAAGGTCATGTTATGTTGTATGTGGTCAAGATGGTTTGGCAGCGGGACCTTTAAATCTGGTCTTAGCATCAGTGATGGTTAAACATTTTGTCTTATGTGAAGTGTATAAAAAGGAAATTATCTTACTGGTTTGAGATAGTTTGGAGTCTGGACACATAGAGTCATAGAATTCCTGGGTGCATCTACTGAAGGAACAATAGCATCTGTTTAGAATGCTATTTCAACTGAATTGTGATGATATGCTATTGACATTTAACGAATGTGTTTGTATAGATATGCTTGTAGTCTGTAGACTTAAGTGTGGCAAAGTTTCTTTTCCTTTTCTTTGATCTATCATATCTACATCAACTGCAGTTACATAGGTACCAATGAATCTCAATGTTTCAGGGCTTTAGAAAAATAGATCCGGATCATTATGTATTTGCAAACGAAGGATTTATTCGAGGTCAAAAGCATTTGTTGAAGAATATTTTCAGAAGGAAATATCCGCAGGGCACAGATCAGAGAAAAACATTGCAGCAGAAAGATGATCAGAAACATGATCCTGATGAACCTTGTGAAGACATTGAAAATGGTCTGTGGAGGGAAGTTGAGAACCTGAAGATCGATAAGATCTCTCTAAAGCAAGAGTTGGTGAAGCTTAGGCAGCACCAGGAAATGTCAGAAAACAACTTGCTCCTCCTGAGAAACCGCCTTCATGGAATGGAGAAGGATCAACAGCAGATGCTCTCATTTTTGGTGATGGCGATGCAAAATCCTGGGTTTTTAGTTCAGCTGGTTCAGTCAAAAGAACATAGCTGGCGCTTGGCTGAAGCTGGAACTATGCTAGAAGAAGTAGATGATGGTAGACCAATGGCTGCTGATGGTGCCATAGTGCGGTACCGACCTCCTATGGAGGAAGCACCGAAGCATGTCTTCTCATCAGATTCGAGTTTAGAGATTCAACCAGAATTAGATTCTTTTGTGAATTCCAATGGTGTAATAGTAAGGTACCAACCACCTGTGGATGAAGCGCCAGCTGTATTCCAACCGGAGAAACAACCAGATGGAGTGGAAGATTCTTTTATGAATTCAGATGGTGCATTAGTAAGGTACCGATCACCTATGGATGCAGCAGTGAAGCCTATACTCACACAGAGTTCAGGCTCAGGGAAACAGCCAGAGCTTGATTCTTTCCCTGATGGGATGAAAGATATTTTTGGGAATTCTGATTTTGTGAAAATGCTAATGGATGATAAATTGAGCCCTCGAGAAAATCATGCCCAGTTTATCCTGCCTGATGCTGATGTTGATGATAATTCATGGGAGAAGCTGCTTTTGACTAGTTATTGGTTAGAAAATAATCAAAATATTGAAGGTGCAAAGGAAGAAAGAAAAGAGCCCGATGATTCTAGAATGGAGGTTGAATCAACAGCAGCCAAGTTGAATGAATCCAGAAATTTTGATTCTTTAATAGAACAAATGGACAAATCAGTTCATCAGAATTTGGAATTCATTAGTGAACATCCGAGACACATGGCTTCCGACCCCGACAAGAAACCAGAAACACAGTCGGGAAAGTAGCAGGACTTTATATTGGTTCTCATGATAGTATATTATGGGATAATCGTGATCCCTGTCCGTCTCTCTTACACAAGTCAAGAGACAATGTAAGTTACTGTTTTACAACCTATAGTAGAATCTTCCTATATTAGAACCTACATGGAGTTATGTAATCTGTTTGTGTTCTGCATGATGCAAGTTCAAGTACATGCTGCTTAACTGCTTGTTCACATATTTTGGTGGGCTACGATCTTTCAGGAGATCAACATGTTTGCATTTTTGTGTTTCTATATGTAAATTCAAATGTTACTTACTTGAAGCAGAATATGTGTTGTCTGTGCCAAATGTAGCGAGCTTCCTTTTTCCTGACCTCACATGATATAATTTTTCAACTACTGTTTTGCCTTATTTTTTCATGGGGACGCCAAATGCTGTAACTATTATCTCACCGACGATGTAGACACTTTGAAACGTAGATAAGATTGTGCACCCCGTCTCTGGAGTTTTGTATAAAATGGCTGTTCAGAGCATGAGTTTCTTTCTTAGTTCTTTTGCTAGATTCAAAACGTGAATTGGGATTTGAGAAGGTATATATGATATGACTTGAGCTCAGTTATTCGATATCTAAACCTCCACCATCTTTTGATATGCACGAACCCGAAATCCCAACTCTTAATCTCTGATACTATTAGACTATAGCGTATTGTATCATGGAATTAGTTGAATTACACAGGATGCCTTCGTAGTGTTTGAGACTATGAGATGACCAGGGTCCCTGAATTGCAAATAATTTGGATGGGACTTATTTTTGTATTCCTGTTTCTTATCCTTGAACCATTTATGCAAATATACCAATACACCTTGAAATCATTAGTCAGGGAGTTGTGTCCTAAAATAATCATTTTGATATAATTATTATTGTAGTTATTATTACTCAAAAAGGGCAAGTTTATTGTTCATTGCTTATATTTAATATTTTATTAAACAAGGTCCAATGAAATTGACTTAAAAAGAAAGTAATCTAAAAAGTTAGATGTATGAGACCTTTAGTCTTTTACACTCTTATCCTAAATGTTTCTAGTCATAGGATTATCATTTGGACATTGTTAATCCGGAAAGACTAGTCCATAATATGTATGCTCAATATGGAGGATGATATGTCTCTTGTCATTTGTGTAGAGACACTAATACAAGTATGTGGGTGCTCTTATTTTAAAGAGTACACTGAACGCGATTGTTAGAGTTCTTGTATGGAGTTTTACTTACATGTCAAACTTGAACTCTAAATTGCAATAATACAAATTAGTCATTTGACCTAAGACACTATGGTTGTCTTATGAGTGAATGGATTTACTCTTGATGATGCAGTAACATTATGTCCCTTAATGGATATGATCCATGCACTCATTGGTGTAATCAATTCGCTCATAGAGACATGTGAGTGTATGATGTGCTCATATTATCTTATATTTCTAAGCCCTTTAATCTTGATATTTGTGTTTAGTTTCCTTATTTGTGATTGATTTACGTTATTTTAGTGTTCTTGTAGGTCTGTGTCATAGAGAGAAGAAAATGAGCTAAAACGAGCAAATAAGGATTGAAAGGCGACTACAATCCCAAGTGCCAGAATCTGCCTATGCAGAACAGCCAACTTTGCCGAATTACAGGGAATTACTCGGATTGAATCAGACTATGAGCCTTATATCATTGGAAAGCTATGGAAGTCTACTTTCTGTAGAATTTTACGGATCTCAATTTCGATACTTATGGACTGAGTTATGATCATTTGAATGAAGATAGGTCAAATCAGAAAATCTGCTCGGAAAATTACAAGCATTTGTGGAGAACTCAAGTTCCGTGGCATAAGACCGTCAACCCTAAAGCTTCAAGGACAATAATTCAGATAAGGATTCAAGGAGTACATGTATTCCTAGTTCTACAAGAGATATCTCAAGGTTTTCCCATTCCATATCAAGAAAGGAGTCTGAATCCAAGTCTTACAAGGAAATATAAAGCCAAAGATGAGCATGAAACTTCTCTATATAAGGGAGCACGAATTTCACATTGAGGGAGGTCTCGGAAGCACGTTGTAGACGCATAAAGGAGCAGAGACCATCTATCCATTCATCCATCCTTCACCTTTTCGTTCTTTTTATGTTTTTGTTATGTTTTATTTAGTCATGTTTAGTTAAACCTTTTATAGGGTTAAGATGATGCCCTAGCATGATTGTTTATGTTTTTGATGATTAATTAATAGATTTATAGTTTCTTAATGATGAATGCTTGATCACTGTTTGATTTTATGCTTGATGTTTAAGTTCTTTGATTGATCACCTTAGGGCTTTGCATTTAGTAATTGGAAGATAAATTTGAAGCACAGATGCAATATAATTTATATAGCTTCTTGTGGTTAAGTGTGGTGAATTACATTGTTGCTTGAGAAAGAATAATGGTTTGCTTGATTCCCTTATTTTCTAGTACATAATGAGTTCTACATGTTAAATTTATACATGAGAAGGATGGACTGCATAGCTAGGATATACGACTTTTACCCGAGAGGGAGAGCATCATACACTTAAGGAAAATTATGATCTAGAGTACCTGAGAAGGACTTAGATATGAGAATTGTCATCTAGAGAAACGAAAGAGTCTGTTAGTTGCATCAAAGCATAAATAGGATTGTTAGTGGTTGATTCTGATGCCCTAGATTCATTTATCATTATTTGTTTACTTATTTTATTGTTTCTTTGTTTCTTTAAATTGTGATCGTGATTTGTGTGTTTTAGTATAGTTAGTTTATGTATTTCATAATTTGAATTGAACTAATATCCTCGTGGGAACGACAACCCCTTCTCTTCCATTTCACTATACTACATCTACCCTGTATACTTGCAGGAAATCCATCAGTGTACAATAAGGAATTTCTATCCTTAAGTAAATAAGGTGTATGTTCAAAGATGTGATTCAAATAGTCTTTGGCCAAAGCAATGAATACGATTAAAAGAAGTTTATAATTACATTCTACGAATCACATGAGAATAGGAATCACATTAGGGGATTGACATATTACTTCCATATCCCGATGATGTGATTTAGAACATCGTATTAGAGAAGAACCGTATTGTATTGTAATTCCAATTGTATAGGTTCCTTGTCATTCTATATTAATTAGGGTAGTTATGATATGTTGTAAGACGTCACTCATGACTTGTGAAGTCCCTAAGGATTGATAAACGTTTACAATCCTAATAACAAGGGAGAATCAAAATGGAGTTTTGATTCGTAAACGAAATAGAATTAGTCTACAAACTTCACTACCTTGTTAATTAGAACCTAAGAGATCGCACACCATATAAGTGGATCATTGAGATTGTATATGAAGAAGATTAAACAAGAGTTGGTTATGACCAAATATTAATTAGATTTAGTATTTGGACATAATTAGGATCTTCGGGTAAAACCGAGCTTATTGGGCCTAATTGATTGTCGAGCCTTTTTTGGTATGAGCTTGGGCCTCACTAAGAGATACTTAAATGAAAGCCCAAGGCACATTTTTAAAGCCCAATAATACATATGGACCAATCAACTATTTGGCTTTATGAAAGTCAATATTTCACTTTAATGTGGAAATAGTTTCCAACTATATAAAGTAAAAGGATGGATAATAGGTGATATGAGTTTTTCATTTCTATCTCTAGTTGATAGGAAAAATTCTCTCTCTCTTTCTCCATTATAGAAGTTGGTAACAAAGGAAGAAAGAATAATTGCATACTTCTTTCATTCCTTTCATCTTCTTCATCTCTTGATTTACTTGGTGAAGATCCTTAGAGATCACATTATTTTGTGGCTTTCGTTATTACATCAAGGAAGAGCTTACAAGCACAAGGAGTTCTTAATCAAGGTAGAGGAAACACACACAAGGAGAGATCAAGGAGAAGAGCTTTGGTGGTTCACTTGGATCGGATTGAAATCACGCTCCAAGGGTGAGTAGAACATAAACTCCCTCTTTGTTCTTCCTTACCATATATACTATGTTTATATACATATCACAATAAGCCAAGATCATGGGTTAAAGGAATGAAATTTATGTTTAGTTAGTAGTTTAATGGTTAAACTAATTCCGCACTAATTAAAAAGTTTTAAAATCCATCTATTCTTTCAATTGGTATCAGAGCCATTGGCTTAATTTGATGTGTTATAAACATGGCTAAGTTTATTAGTTGATGTGATTTCTTAAGCTTACAGTAATATGTCATTTAGATCATAATATTTGCCTTAGCATAAAAGTTATGAAGAATGTGATGTAAGGTAGATTTTATGATAGCTAGAAAAAGATTCTAGAAATTAATTACATATATGAAGTGGTTAAAGTTTAATTAAACTTTAGTGCATATGAGATATGTATTAAGGGGTTGCATGTTTCTTTAGTAAGGTGTTAATTATGGAAACATGGTAGGTTAATTATAGTTAAAGGCATATGATTTTTTGGCTTCAATGATTAAGGAAACAAAAGATTAAGGACAAAGTTGCACAAAAGATTGAAATGTGAAATTAAAGCAAGTTTTTTTTTAATACTTGTCAAACATAGATTTTGCATGTCGCAAGAAACATTATATGTCATTTTAAAATAGTTTTTGTCAAACTCCACATTGTTCTTTTATTATGAAATAAGAAACAAAGAATTAACCAATTCGTGAATATAAAATTATTGGTAAACATTGATATGCTTTAACAGAAAACATAGATCAAGTAATGAAAATACATATTGTAACATCAAACACATTATCATCAGACTATGCTACAAAACAAGCCCTCAACATGTTTACAATCATATATAGTATTAAATAGAAAATGTAATTTGCATTTGTGCTTTCATTTGTTAAAGTCGGTTACTATATAATTAAGATAAGTAGGTTACACCAACGCAGGATCACTCCACTGACGTGAAGGCGAGCCATGGTCAATTCATGGGTCTTCCGGCGAGCCAGTTCATGGGTCTTTCGGCGAGCCGTGGTCAATACATGAGGCTTCCGACGAGCTAGTTCATGGGTCTTCCGACGAGCCGTGGTCAGTATATTGGGCTTCCGGCAAGCCGTGGTCAGTTCATGAGTCTTCCGATGTCTTGGGCTACGTCACAAATGATTAATCATTAAAGTAAAACAACAACCCATGGGTTTATGGTTAGATATGATTATCTATACTTATGTTATGTGTCAAAATCAAAATAAAAAGATTTGGTTTAATGGTTTAACCAACACCACAAAAAGTAATACACTCCAAGCTCAAAAGAATCTACGTACTAACTAATTCAAGTATATCAAACTCTACAGGCGTTTGTACCAACTATAGTTGCATAATCCATTTTGGTCTATCATGTTCCGGCAAGTCGCTGGTGGATGCAGCTCCGACAGTGCAACCAAGGCAGCTCGGTTGAGCTTTTAACAGAAAACATAGATCAAGTAATGAAAAAACACATTATCATCGGACTATGCTACAAAACAAGCCCTCAACATGTTTGTGTCTTCTCGTCCTTGATGAAATACAATCATATACAATATTAAATAGAAAATGTATTTTGCATTTGTTCTTTCATTTGTTAAAGTCGGTTACTATAATTAGGGTAAGGTGAAGACAAAATTGTACAAACGATTGAAATGTGAAATTAGAGCTTAAGTTTTTTTTTTTTTTTTTTTTTTTATACTTGTCAAACATAGATTTTGCATATCGCAAAAAACATTGTATGTCATTATAAAATAATTTTTGTCAAACTCAACATTAATTGTTCTTTTATTATGAAATAAGAAATAAAGAATTAACGAATTCGTGAAGGAAAAATTATTGGTAAACATTGATATGCTTTAACAAAAAACATAGATCAAGTAATGAAAAAACACATTGTAACATCAAACACATTATCATCGGACTACGCTACAAAACACGCCCTCAACTTTGGCTATGAATGTTACCCCTATAGGAAAATGATGATTAAGTTTCGATTTGGCTTGCTTGCTATATGAAGTCATAGATTTTTTTGTAATCAAACAAGTTATCAATTTAGTTCTTATTTTTGTCAACTTCAAGTTATCACCCTTTCTTTTGTCGGGTCCTTTTCTACACCTTTTTCTTTGGAGGATGAAATCATCTAATTAAACATGCCGAAACTCAAACAGATACAACCCATTACAAACATGAAAATTTCTACAATGTGTTAATGCATGTGAATGATGTGATGCATCAACTTTATAAATTGAGTTCTCAAACTAGTAATATTATCCTCGAAGTTGTAATTTGAGTCCTTAAAGTTGTAAAATTTTCTAGTTACAATATTAGTTATCATGTGTCCTTAAAGTGGTAAAACGTGTGTTTAAAGTGGTAATTGAGTCCTTAAATTGATTAAAAAAAAGTTGTTACAACTTTGAGAACTCATATTACAACTTTGAATATTCAATTACCACTTTAAGAACAAATGAAGACTAATGTTGTAACTAATTTTTTTTTACAATTTTAAGGACTCATATTACAACTATGAGAACAAATATTACTACTTTAAGGACTCTTTTTACAACTTGAGGATAAACATGTATTAACACATCCTAGCCTTAGCCTACAAACATAAGGAAAAGAAAAAGTCTCCCACTAAGGGAAATAGGAATAGTAGAGAACTCATTCGAAATTGCAGAAATAAAACAGAGCACCAAAAAGATAAAACCTGTAATCAAAAATCCAACAACCACCAATACCAAAAGATTCTCATAAAAGATAATAGAAATCTTTCCTACAGCTTAGTTTCCAGCTAACACGCTTCCATGAGTTCACAAAAAAGATTCTCATCATCTAGCTAATTGAAAAATAAGAAAAAAAAAAAAAAAAATTACAAAAGCTCATCCATAAATTGTGTTGTAGTAAACCTCACCCCCCCGAAGACTCGATTGACTTTCTACATTCCTCGAATTAAATGACTTAAATCTCAGATATTAAAGCCCATTGACTGTCCACCTCCCTCCACTGGTCTGGGTTGGGCTAGGCTTCCCCCATATACTCGATCGACCTTATACCTTCCACTAATTGAATCTCGATCATACATAATCAATGCACGTTCACTAGATCCAAGTTGCTCGGTTGCGAGCTAGGTTGCTAGTTGCCTCCTCGCTCTCAGTTGGGCATCCATCTGGCCCCCTTGCACTCTTGATCGTATTCACTCATATCCTCACTGGAAAACCATCTGAGACACTTCCTAAGCCACCCATAACACATCATCACGCCTCTTGCCAAGCTGTGGATGTGGCTCCCAACAGTAAAGATGTGATCTTGAATATGATTCTATATATGAATTTTTCTAATATGAGTAATCTCCAATTTAATTGAGTAAGACAGATATGAAAAAACAACAAAATTAATGCAAACTTCATCATATTATGAAAATGCATGTTAGAGATCGGCTGGAGTATGGAGAGAGTGAGAGGAAGAGAGAGCTAGAGAGATTGAAATCAGTAAATAACCTTTTCAGCAAATTTATAGAGATTAAATCGCTTTGAGCAACCAAATCTTTAGAGTTCCAAGACAATTTGCTTAGACTATTGAGTTTCTCAATGACCGATTGAAGACTGGAGTTTAGAAGATTGAAATTAGTGAGAGGAAGAGAGAGCTAGAGAGATTGAAATAAGTGAATAACCTTTTCAGCAAATCTATAGAGATTAAATCACTTTGAACAACTAAATCTTTAGAGTTCCAAGACAATTTGCTTAGACTGTTGAGTTTCTCAATGACAAATTGAAGACTGGAAGTTCAGAAGTTCCCTGAATTTCTGATTTCGAAATGACGGCTGAATGGACACGAAAAGCTAAGTAGCTACCTCTTAGGCCTCCCCTCATGTATAGGCATGCATGTAAAAATAGGTAACCCGCTCTGATAACAGAATTAAAAAAACAATGGAGTCAAATTGTATTTTGTTATATTGAATGATGGAATTACACGACTCTTATAATAGTATGTACAAGAAGTGATAAACATGTACAAGCGAAAGGACTCTTAACTAACAGTCTAGATAACACTACATGCATGGTGAGAAAAAGTAACTATCAAAAAGTAACAGAAGGAGATAAACTCGTATCAGTTAGGGGACTTGATCTTTCATATCTACATCAACTGCAGATACATAGTCAAGCACTAATTCAGAAAAATAAACTTTGTACATAGTTACATACAATGTTATATTGCCATTATGATTTTGAACTTGGAGAGAAATTCTTATTCAGTCCTTGAACATCGGTAAATTTTAAGCAAGTAGTTACTAGGATTGCTGAAACTTTTCCACACAAGATGATAAACACACAGAGGTGAAGTACACGATTAACGAGTTGGAGCCAGGCTAATAACTGTTTGACAGTCATTCTGGTTTTTATGGATGAATTGCCTTTGCCATGCCAAAAGCAGCAGCAGATGCAATGGCTCCAATGAGCGCAGTCTGAAAGGCGCTCTTGAAGGGTTTGCTACCAGTGAAGTAGCCCTTGGCAAACCCAAAAATTAGCAATGCTGCCAAAGTCAACACGACAGACCCAGCCAATGCTTCTCTGGCCTTTGGAATGAACATGTAAGGAATCAAAGGTACCACTCCACCCAGAATATAAGAAATCGCAATCGTCAGTGCACTGTGTAGTGCTCTCCTTGGATCCGGCTTTTCCAGTCCTAGTTCAAACCTGCATTCGAAGTTTCATGTCTTAGCTTTCTTATGCAGACAATAATGTTCCAAGTAGCTGAAGCATAAAACTGACTAGAGAAGAAGGAAGTACAAGACTATCTTACTGAATATGACTAGAACTAGTCAGTAGACTAATCAATATCATCAATATTAAACCAATTCTGCAAATCAGTGGAAATTAGAAGAGAAAAGAAAAAAGAAAAAAGAACAGTATTATTACCAGTGAAAGTGTGTAACAAGAAATGTTTTACATCATATTCACAAGCTCAAGGACCACGTTCTTGTGGTATTATTTTGTCCACAGTCCAACAGCAAGACCAACTTTGCTCCACATTTCAAAAGGCAAATTATCTTTATATCATTGCATTAAGCTAGTGCTTGTGGGGTTGTGGACCAGTTTATCAATTCCCCTTGTCAACTATAGCCTAATTGATCGAGACCTGCTTCTTGTCCCACTGTTCCATAGAACACTCAGAAACACTTGCTTGATTCGTATATTTCTTTCCTTACATTTAGGGCTTAAAAAAGAGGTTATTGTTTCTTAATTCTTTAGTCTACTTGGCTAAACATTGTAAACATGAAGCAATTTACTTACTTCATCATGAAATCAAGCCAAGCTTGTGGGTTCTTCCTCAGGGCATTCACAACTGGTGTATATTCATGGTGCTCTATTCCATACTCCGCAAGAATCTCTGCTACCTCTGCAGCCTCTGCACAATATCGTGAACCAAATCTCACAAAACTAGCTAACACTAACAAATAAATAAATGAAAAACTAATTATGAAAAAGGAAAAAGAAAAAAAAGTGACAATAGTTAATCCCAAGAGTACCTGTATCTGGAACATTCACTATTTCTTCTTGTTCTCTCCTCAACTCCCTCACATAGTGATCCGCTTCGCTTTTCGCCGCAAGATATCTGCATCAATTTGTGTTGTATGATCAAGTTTTGAGGAACTAATATCATCTAATCTCTTAAACGAAATAACAAAAAGGTAAATATAATCATGGAGAAGTGGCAAGAAGCTAGAATTAATCGTTACCCGCCAAGTCCCATGGAGATAGCGCCGGCGGCTACTTCGGCGACTCCAGCTGTGAGGACAATCGATGACGTAGCATTTGCACCGGAGAGACCGGCAGCGAGAGCGAAGGGGACGGTGAGGCCGTCAGATACGCCAATGATGATGTCACGGACGATCTCGCCGGCGGTGAAGTGCTTCTCTTTGTGCTGACTGATCAGAAGCCTTTGCTTCTCAGAGTCCGAGTTTCTTGCCTCTTCATTAGCCATGGATGGAGAGTATGAGAAATTGAGAATGAAAACGACAACGAAAGCAGCAGGGTGTTTGTTGTGGTGAAGTAGTAGTAGTATTCTAGGTTTTCAAGGGCGTAATGTTGGAAAGGGACAAAACAGGGTTTAACCGGATTGGAAGCGTTAGATTTATATCAGTGTCCTTTTGCGTATAAATGGGTGTCACTATGATTCCATATCAAAATAGTGAGTTGTTGCCCATCTGATGGTTAAGAAGTAATAAAATAAAGGTCATGATGTTGATATTAGAATTTAGAAATTCTATTGTTGTGTTTTTATTTTTTTATTTTTATGATACGAATTCTATTGTTGTGTTGCCTCATGTGAAGGTTGGTGTGTTCGACGTATTTGTTATGTATTTGATAAAGATATAATCGGTTTGGATTATTTCATTCATTCATTTGGTAACAAACTAATAACTTTACAATCTTACACCAGTCCATTTCTTATTCGGTTTGGATTTGATTTCCTTCCCTTGTACATATGCATTCATCGGGCAATAATCTAAACTAGTTTCATTCCTTATTACAATCAACTAGTTCATTGCCATTTGATTTCCTTCCTTGAATATTTTATGTCATACCATAATTGATAAACGAAAATAAGGAACTTAAACTGAGCAATTTTCACTCAAAAACAGCCCATTTTAATTTGTTTGTCTTCTTATTCACGATCGGCACTGGATCTGAGGGATGGAGTCGAAGAGCTTAGGAAAATTGTAAACTAACAAGTGACATATTGAAAGACATATAAATTGGAACGGTTGCCTCATGTTTGATATCATTTAGCTTCGATCCATTCAAGAATAGGTTTCTTAGCAGTATGTGTCGGAAATGTATATTTGTTCTTTTGTGATTTTTTCCCCTTATGATATAAGAATCAAGAATGCTCCGAGTACTATACTATTGCCTATGTTTATTCTCTATTTTATTCCTTATGAGTCATAGCTAGACGACGTCTATGTCGACATTGCGGTGCGGTGGTTGAAATTCCTGCTCGGGATACTTGCATACAGACGCGATTCACATGAGTTCATATCATATAAAGGCAGATCTTATCAAAGAATATAAGATATATGGCTTCTCTCAGCCATTGATAAGATTCCATCTAATTAAAATAAATAAATCTACATTGTAGAAAAACATACTAGCTAGGTACAAAGCCAAGATGTAGAAGCAAACGAGCAAAGCATGTTTTTTTTTTTTTTTTTTTGGTAAGCGTAGAGGGACTAACAGCATGTAACCAGTACGACAAGTAAAGAAATGGCATAGACCAAATTAATATACTTAGGAGCAGACGCGCACATAACTAAACTGGTGATTGCAATTGATTAGTGGTAGGATTGGAAGAGCTTAGCAATGGAGTAAGCTGCGGCGGAGGCGATGGCTCCGATCAAGGCGGTTTGGAAAGCGCTCTTGAAAGGTTGAGTTCCGGTGAAGTGACCCTTTGCAAAGCCGAAGATCAGCAATGCGACTATGGTGACAACCACAGATGCAAGCACGGCCTTTGTGGCAATTGGAATGAGCATGTAGGGAAGGAGAGGCACCAGTCCACCACATACGTATGAAAAGGCTATTGTCATTGCACTCTGCAGTGCTCTCATTGGGTCCGGCTTGTCGAGTCCTAGCTCAAATCTGTAAATCCAATCACACAAGGAGTAAATTAGTGACAGACTCATAGAGGTAATTACCTCATCAACAGTCAACACTACACAAAGCATCAGCTTCTTACTTCATCATGAAATCAAGCCAGGCTTGTGGGTTCCTTCTTAGGGCGTTAACCACAGGCCCGTATTCATGTGCCTCGACTCCATACTGTGACAATATTTCTGCAACCTCAGCAGCCTCTGCGTTTTATTTCAACTTTTTTAGTTACCTAGGGTAAACGTACATTCTGGGTCCATAAAACACACACTTATTCAAAGACATACTTTCAATCACACATACTTAAAATATTGATCGTATACTACTTTCCAATCAGCACAAAGTTTAGTTTTAAGACACTTCAAAAAGAAAAAGAAAAAAGTGTCGGTAAAGATCTCGGATTCTCCACTCTCTCGGATTCTCCCCTCTCTCTTTTTTCAGTTAGTTGTTTTCATCTTGCATAATATAAGAGCAAGATAAACATGAAGATGCTCAGTCGTATAAAGTTGAGCAGCGAACAGTTTTAAAGAGCTAGGTTCTCACATGATCATATATATCCAAGTTTGCAGGCTCTCGTGAATGTATAAAGTAATTGTTTTCTTTGGAAATAAGAGTATTGATGAACACATGAACAGAGCTGTTTTTTTGGACTATTTTGTGTCTTGTGTCTATTAACGAAAAGTACTTCTAAGAAATGATTTCCCATGCATCAGAAAAAGAATACAAAACTACTGTTTCTGCTGAAAACTTATCAGACAAAAAAAGAGTTAAGATGATTAAATAAAAACCTATATCAGGGACGGCGATGATCTCATCTTGCTCCCGCTTTAGTTCTTTCTTGTAATGATCTTCTTCACTCTTGGCCGCAAGGTACCTGTAACAACACCAAAACGATTCATTAGTTGAGCTCTAAAAACCACCAGATATATTATTTTCACGTGAATGAAACATGTACAAGTTACCCGCCAAGTCCCATGGAGATGGCACCGGCGGCAACCTCAGCAATGCCGGCAACGAGGATAATGGAGGAGCTGACGTCAGCGCCGGACAACCCTGCGGCGAGGGCAAAAGGGACAGTGAGACCGTCGGAAACGCCGAGAATGACGTCACGGACAATCTCACTGGACCTGAAGTGCTTCTCTTCGTGGTCGTGAAGAACCAGCATCTGCTTCTCCAAGTCACCGTAGCCATTTTCTTGCCCCATATCAATAAACCAAGTTAAACTATACTCTGAATGAAATTGAATTATTCTATGGTGTCTGAGATGATGAGCTTATTGTCGAAAAAGGGTAGGATTTATATAGGACGGAGGAGGTGGGGTAAAACCGTAATATCAAAATCGGTTCCAGATTCAGATTAGAGAGAAAAGAAGGTGGGAATGGGATTTCTGCAGATTAATTACAGACAAAGGAAAAGTGATCGATGCCTTTGGATTGTTTCGAGGGGTCCATTCATATATAATTTTAAACCAACTTCGTGTTGGGTTGGAGGTTCTGTCACTTCAATGGCGTGTGCGCACCACAGGCCGGTAAGACATGCATACATGTATATCTAGGGATCCCACATAAGCTTTGGAAGACAACGAGAGGAAACAGAAAATTAAAATAGACATAAATAAAGGTTAGGGATTTCTTCGGCCACCGACGATATTTAGGGTTTGGGAAAGATTCCGGGATACTGGTCAACGAGGCATGCGGAATTTAGGTAAAACTTGGCGTGTGTCTGGCACTGGCCTCCTACACATGCCAAAACCCTAGTAGTAGTCGTGTGTATGACACAAGCTCTCCATGTTCTCGGATAAGAGCTATGTCTCATCAAAGAGATCAAAAATATTCCATACATAGATAAGTCAATGAAGGTGTGTAGATTGACATATCTTTCGTGTTTAATATCCCAATTGCCGGAAAATGTCCGATTCTTCATTCTTGAACTATGTAATGGATTTTCCGACGATTTCCACTTAAAATTTGAACCCATTACTTCATAACTCGTAAGTCTTTTATACACGATTATGTTAAAATAAACGTGATCGTATTATTCTTAATTATTCTGAAACGAGGGTATCACAATTTCTTTCAAGAATTGTGATAGATATTCTCCTTTCTGTGTATCACATGTGATATTCATCAATAGGATGTGTGGTTTTGGTGTGATCGAAATATGGACCATAGACTTTTCCTTTGGAAGAAATGAACAACATCATGTATGTGGTATTGATTATTGAAGCTTTTTAGGTTGGCAACACATTCCACATTGGCCATAGCAATGTCTTCCAATGATTCAGCACAGCCAGCCTTGCCTTAGATAATTTTATCTATGCTAGCTAATCTCTTTGGTCTCGTTTTGATAATATATCTTCCCCAACTTTACACAATTGCTCACCATGTGTCCATGTGGGTTCATTTCTTTGATCATTAGAGAATCTGATGAATGATATGAAATCTGGCAGGAGTCCTACTTCTTAAATATGGATGTCTCTTTTGGAGAAATCTCCATGTGTGACTGGTGCAATGTGGGTCGATCGTCTTCTTCTGTTTTGGCCATTTGGGCAGCTATACATAAATGTATTTATGAACCAGGCTCCAGAAATTCGATTAAGTAATTAAGTTCCATGGCTTTGAGTCATCAATTTTTTTGTTTCCTAGAGGACCAGTTTCTCATGATCGATAAGTTTGATAAATGATGAGGGTTAGGATAGGGTCAATCGGAATAGGACCAACACCAACCAAAAGTGAACATGAAAAAGGGTTTGGCATCTGGAAAAAACAAGGCCGAACCAACCCACTAGCCAAAAGTAAATAATCGTAAGTGATCCGAGACCACCACTTTCTTTCTTCCCCTTATCAGACACTGCATTTTTGCATACAGATTGACATTAGGTTAAACCAATTTCCGCAAATAAATTCAGAGCACGCGGCACAAAGGAATCATGATCATTCATTTGGTTTCTCATCACCTTGTCTAGCTATAGCTTTTTGCTACTACTGTGTTGATTGCTGGCTTTTGCTACTTTCTTTTTCTTCCGTACGTACCACCAGCTATACAGAATTGTAGTGTATAATGATCAAAGTACGTATCAGACTGTGAAATATATATCAATGAAAATTACTGAAGAAGTATTCATAAGATAATAGTTTCTGAAAACCGGAAATGCATGTAGAGGTAGTATTGTAAATGTTATCATACACACCAGAAAGAAAGATTAATGAGAAAAGAATCTTTGGTGATTGATCTTATAAATACTTGGTATGGTCCCTATCTGTATCTGTATCTGTATCTGTATCGTATAACGTAGTGCCACTAAAAGCTCCACACGCCGCTCATAGATAGGGAGGAAAAGCTTAAGAACAGTCGATTCAGAAGCAGCACGAGAGCTCTGGGTTTTATATATATTGGAACTTTTTCTTTTCAGATTACACATACCGTCAAGGCCTGAAGTACGAGGCTCTTTTTCTTCTTCCATCTATTTCAAGTCAATTTTCTGTCAATGTATATAGTTACCAAATGCCATATATTCTTGAACAAGCAGAATATCAACGTACAAGTAATAAACTGTTCAACTTAGTGGAGTCTTAATGCTGATGTAAACTTAGTTTTGCTTAATATATGCAATTAGTTCTTCTAAAAACAAACAAAAAAACAAAGAATTTAGTTGAGTTTTAGGTCTGATCGAAGGCACTGCATATGCATCATATACCCTGATGTAAACAACACTTCTAGGACATGATCATGATGTTAACATGCATTGCAAGTTCGCAACAAAAAAAACACGTGACTCGAATAAAAATTCTCGCAACAACAAGATTTATCGTGAAATTAACGGAATCTCGTAAATCACACTAGTGACACTTAATATAACAAGAGAATCGTTCAATCACGGAAATCACTAAGAGTTTATGTTTATGAGGAACATATTGTGAAAGATATGATCATCACTCATCGAAAACTATTGTTTCGTCTTCACCCTAAACTCTAGGTCAAACTGACATAGCCCTGTTCTGATTAAGGACGAGGCCCCTGATTATTCAGATAGTGATTTGAGAAGTATGCCCCGGAGGTTTATGTTTGAGGAGATGTGGGTTCGGGAAGAGGAATGTGGGCAGATTATTGGGGAGTGCTGGGAACAGGGGTGGCCTCTTGGGATTGAGGATCGAATGAAGCTGGTTGCAGCGAGGTTAAAGGAGTGGGAGCGAGAGAAGTTTGGTTATGTCCGGAGGAAAATTAGAGATCTTAGAGAAGGTCTAGATATGCTGCAACGCAGGTATCCTTCAGTTGAGGTGTTACAACAAAGAGAAGATGCTGAAAGAGAGTTGGACAAGGTGCTTGAGCGGGAAGAAGTTATGTGGTGTCAACGCTCTCGGGTGAATTGGTTAAAGTGTGGTGACCGCAACACAAAATTTTTCCACAGTTTTGCGAAGCAAAGGGGAGCTATAAATAAGATTGCTGCTGTCTTGGGGGAGGACAACAGATGGAGAACTGGTTATGTTAATGTTGGCTGTGTCTTTGTGGACTATTTCAGACAACTTTTTTCTACAGGAGGGTCTGATATGAGTCATGGGATTTTTGGGGAGGTTGCTGGTAGAGTTACGGTGGAGCAGGGGGTGTCTCTTAACAGACCTTTTTCTAGAGGAGAAATTGAAGTTGCGTTAAAGGATATGGGACCAACAAAATCTCCAGGGCCAGACGGTATGCCGCCTCTTTTCTATCAAAAGTATTGGTCTGTGGTAGGAGATGCGGTGGTTAATAGGTGTTTGGAGTTTCTCAATGGGAATGGCACGGTTAAGGATCTGAATCACACCTTAATCGCTCTGATTCCTAAAATTCCGGCTCCAAAAAAGGTGACTGAGTTTCGACCTATTAGTTTGTGTAATGTCATCTATAAGTTGATTTCGAAGGCTTTGGCTAACAGATTGAAGGCGATCTTACCGGGTTTGATTGCGGACTACCAAAGCGCGTTTGTGCCAGGGCGTCTAATTCATGACAATGTTATTGCTGCGTTCGAAACAGTGCATAATTTAAAGAGAAGGGGGAAGAAAAGTAGGCAGAAAGCAGTGGTCAAATTAGACATGGCCAAGGCTTATGATAGAGTCGAATGGGAGTTTTTGAGAGGGATGATGCTTGCTATGGGTTTTCCGTCGCGTTTTACCCGGTTGATAATGAGTGTGTGCAGTCGGTTTCATACTCTGTGCTCATCCAAGGCAGACCTTTTGGTAGAATTGTTCCATCTAGAGGAATCCGCCAGGGAGATCCTATTTCCCCATATCTCTTTCTTTTAGTTGCGGAAGGCTTTTCTGCTTTGTTGAAAAAAGCGGAGAGCGAAAAATTTTTGCATGGAGTTTCAATTGCCCGGGGTGCACCATCGGTAACACACCTGTTCTTTTCTGATGACAGCTTGTTGTTTTGTGATGCTTCCGTTCAAGATTGTCTCAAGTTAAAGGAGATTTTTGCGGTGTATGAGAGGGCTTCGGGGCAGAAGATCAGTGTGGAAAAATCTGCTGTTAGTTTCAGTTCACGAACGACGAGGGTAGTGAAGGAAGCTTGTAGTACAGCGTTGGATATGAAAATTGTTCCATGCCATGAACGTTATTTGGGATTGCCTATAGTGACTGGAAGAAATAAAAAGAAAGTCTTCAAGGGTGTGGCTGATCGGGTGTGGCAGAAAATTCAAGGTTGGGAAGGTAAACTGCTTTCCAAGGGTGGTAAGGAGGTGTTGATCAAAGCTGTGGCTCAGTCAATACCTACTTATACTATGAGTGTTTTCCAGTTACCAGCAGGGATTTATAAGGAAATTAACAAGCATCTAGCAAGATACTGGTAGGGCAATTCTGGTGGAAAAGGTATACATTGGAGGAGGTGGGATGCACTTTCTGTGCCGAAGGGAGAAGGTGGCTTGGGTTTTAGGGAGTTTCAGTGTTTTAATCAAGCTTTGGTTGGAAAAATTGGTTGGAGGCTAATTCAAGATGAGGAGTTTTTGGTTGGTCGGATGTTGAAGGCTAAATACTACCCTAATAGTTCTTTTTTGGAGGCTGTTATTGGGAGGAATCCTTCCAGTATTTGGAGGGCTGTGATGTGGGGTAAACAACTTCTAACTAAAGGTCTTCGGTGGAGGGTAAGCAATGGGGCCGATATTCCAGTTTTTCAAGACCCTTGGGTTCCTGGAATACCTGATTTTAGAATTGCATGGAAGAATGGCTGTGATTGGAATATGGGAGTGAATGAGCTGATTTCGATGTCCGGTTTGTGGGATATGCATAGGCTGGAGCAAGTAGCTACAATGCAGGAAGTGGAGGCTATACTTAGTATCCCTATTGCATAATCAACGTGTCGGGATAAATTGATTTGGAATCAAAATAAGCAAGGGAAGTTTTCAGTTAAGAGTGCTTATTGGTTGGCGAAGAGTAATCGCTCCACACCGATAGCTACAATGTATTGGAAACATCTTCGGAAACTCAAAGTCCCACCGAAGATGAATCATTTTTTATGGAGGTGTTCGATGGGATTTATTCCATGCATGTGGTTGTTGTATCAGAGGTATATTGTTCAAAGTCCTTTATGTCCGAGGTGCCAAGCTGCTGATGATACGCCCTTGCACGCAACCTGGTCTTGTTCGTTTTGTGTTGCGGTGTTGGAGAGGGTGAATTTCTATTCCAAGCTGGTTTCGGGTATGTTGACCGACTTTTCTGAGTTTTTGAATCATGCTTTCAAGTTTTTAACTGTGGATGAGATGAAATTGCTTGTTATAATGCTTTGGAGCAATTGGAGTGAGAGAAATAGGGTCATACATGGAGAACGGCCTCAACCCCCATCTATTATATATGACCAGTGTGTGTTAATGTGGGAAAGTTTGTTGGCGATGCAGGATAGTATGCAATCACACTTGAGTAGTGGGGGGTCTATAATTGGTATGGCATGGCAACCTCCTAGCCCTGGTATGTTAAGCTTAAATATTGATGCTTCTGTTATTAATAATGGAGTTAATATTGGTGTGGGAGTTGTTGTGAGGAACCATTTGGGGGATCTGGTGCTAGCGGGAGGAGAAAGAGTCCAAGGCCGTTTTCAACCAAGTGTTGCTGAGTTGTTGGCACTCTGTAAGGGACTGGAATATGTAGTAGAGCATAATTGGTTATTAGAGAAGGTTGAATGTGATTGTTTAGAGGCTGTGAGAGTGGTGAATGATGTTGGTGAGTGTTTTGCTGAAGAGGGGATTTTGGTTGATTGAGTTAGAGTTCTGTTGGTTGCTGTTGGTAGTCCTAAACTCTCTCATGTTTTTAGGACTGCGAATGGTGCGGCTGATGTAGTGGCTAAGTATGTAGCCCGATTAAATGGGCGGTTAGTTTGGTTAGGGTTGGGCCCGATTGGCTCATGGATGTCATTGTTAGCGACAGACCCGTAACTGTTTCTGGTAGTAGAGAAATGAGTGGGGAAACTTCTTCCTCCACCGATAATTCCCATGTTTTGTAACCTTTTTATTTCTGAATAAATTCTGTTATTTCTCTAAAAAAAAAGGTCAAACATTCGAAGTGGGATAATTGAGATAGACCCGGCCCAACATAAACCAATAGACCCGGCCCAAAAAAGCAAGAGAGAGAGAGAGAGAGAGCTAGAAAGTAGAAGAAAGCAAAACCCGAGAGAAGAGATTAGCACACTGAGAGAAGAAAGAGAGAGAGAGAGACGCAGAGCGGTGGAGCGACGTCGTTTTCGGTTTTCAGGTGAGTTTCTCTTCCTTCTCCGCCCAAACGGCGCCGTTTATGACCTAATAGAGTCGAGTCTGGAGGCTACTACTGCTTTAATCTATTGGCCGTTGATTTCAGCTCATGCATCTAAAAGCTTTGGAATTGTTTGATTTCGTTTCAGGCTTTGTGTTTCTGATCATGTCTTGGTGTACGATTGAGTCCGACCCCGGTAAAATTTCTCACGAATTTATCGAATTTTGAGTTTTGTATCAGTTGTTTTAGTGCTTTGAATGTTTCGGTGTTGATTTGTATGATGAAATTTTGAGCATGAATGATTGAGTTAGAAAGAAAATTCGATGTGGTTTGTTAACTTTAATTTTTGTAGAATTTGATTAGGGATAGTGCGATTGAGTGTGAATTTCGCTACAATATATGATGCATTTTGGATTGCAATGACAACTGGAAATGAGGAAATAGTTGTTGAACTACCGAGTTTCGAAGTTTAGGTAGTACCGTAATAGCTAGTAACTTGATATTGGAAGGTGAAAGTTTGAGGAGGAGCACTAAGTTTGGATGTACATAGATTTGAGTAGTGGTTAAGATGGAGAGGTGCTTAAAAAAGTTTGCGAGGAAGGGAAAGATGTTTCGGACTCTTCTTTGTGGACAGTAAAAACAGTTACGATATGCATGAAGTATATTAGTTTTTTTCTCAAGGTTGGGCTTTTGCATTTCAGGGGTCTTTACCGAGCTTATTCAGCAGATGCAAGTAAAAGGTGTGCAGGTATGTGTTATTTGGCGCCTCTCCTTTTTGGTCCTTTTTATGCTCTTGCCATCATATTTTGTTGCTAATCTCCAATGGTACTGCTAGATCTTAGCTTATGATCATTTCTAGGAATTGTCCTTGCTCTTGTTGTGAGATTGGAATTTTTGTCCTTACTCTTATTGTGAGATTGGAATTCCACCACTCTATCCTTTTTTGAATGTGTAACTATAGCCAACATTAGCCCTTTCTTTCATCAAGCAATACGAACTTTTTATTTATCCATCCTCGGTAGTACCAGTCCAAGTATTATGTTGTGACTAGTTCACTTCTCTCATTTATGCCATAATGCCTTTGTACGACCTTGCAGGTTGAGGAGCTGTATTCATTGGACATTGATTCTCTGAACAGTTTGAGGTATGTCGGGGACTGTTTAATCTTTTGCCACCCTGTTATGTTCATAGATATTTGTTTTAACTTATATCATACCGCCATTGATTTAGCTTTTCTCCTTGCAATTTCCAGACCAGTATATGGTTTGATTTTCCTGTTCAAATGGCGTCCTGGGGAGAAGGATGACCGCCTTGTGATTAAAGATCCAAATCCTAACTTGTTTTTTGCGAGTCAGGTTTGTTTTCCTGTTAGTTTTTTTCTTCCCCAGACATGGTGTATTTGTATGCTTTTATCTTATGGTTTGTATATCCTCACAGGTTATTAATAATGCCTGTGCAACCCAAGCAATCTTGTCTATCCTCCTCAACTGTCCGGATGTTGACATTGGTCCTGAACTGTCAAAACTGAAAGAGTTTACAAAGAACTTTCCACCTGAACTGAAAGGATTGGCCATAAACAATAGTGAAGCCATTCGTGCAGCCCACAATAGTTTTGCAAGGCCTGAGCCTTTTGTTCCTGAGGAGCAAAAGGCTGCTGGAAAAGATGATGACGTCTATCATTTTATAAGCTACTTGCCTGTTGATGGGGTCTTGTATGAGCTTGACGGACTGAAGGAGGGACCCATTAGCCTTGGACAGTGCCCTGGTGGGCAAGGTGACATGGAATGGCTGCAGATGGTGCAGCCTGCAATCCAGGAACGGATTGAAAGGTACTCCAAAAGCGAGATAAGATTCAATCTCCTGGCCATTATTAAGAACAGGAAAGAGATGTATACTGTTGAACTTAAGGAGCTCCAAAAGAAGAGGGAGCGCATTTTGCAGCAGCTATCTATCTTACAGTCGGAGAGACCGGATGATGGTAGCAAATTCCAAGCGCTCAACAAAGCCCTTTCAGAAGTAAATGCGGGGATTGAGGGTGCTACCGAGAAGATCTTGATTGAGGAAGAGAAGTTTAAGAAGTGGAGAACAGAAAACATCCGCAGGAAACACAACTATATACCCTTTTTGTTCAACTTCCTCAAGATTTTGGCTGAGAAGAAGCAGCTGAAGCCTCTGATTGAGAAGGCGAAGCAGAAGGCAGGCAACCCTAGGTGAATGTGAATGATGCTTTTGCTAACTGTACTTTGTATTGGCTCTGTGGATTGTTTCTCTTCATGTGTCGCTAGTAATTTTCGGTGAACCTATATATTTTGTAGGTTATCAAACTTTATTTAATTTCGGTAAAACATTTCCTCGAGGATACTTGTTTTCACTTCTTTAGGCCAAGAAGCATGTGGAATAATCAATTTCTCAATGTTTAGTCACTCTCTCCTTCAAGTATATTTTCTTCGATCTGCTTAATTCCTTTAGTTCTACGTACCAACAATGCCAAGAGCTTTTTCTTTAGTTAACTCCCGACAGGGTTTGTAGAGATGAGGGTGTTGTTGCGGGGCTGGTCGCGCGCTATTGCTATGCGATTGAAGTTGGAGATGAATGCTCTCATTTTTCCTCAAGTAGTTGTGATTAACATCATGCCGTTTTAAACAGGAGAGGGTGATCATCGAACCAATCAGATTTGGAACTTGGAAGACTGCTTATAAGGTTGAATACTGTACTCTCAAATGCTTCGAATTTTATATAAGCATTACATGTAAAAAGGTGCTCTTGAACAAGTCATTTGTGCTTCATTTATCTTGAAACCTTTCCACATTTGTGTCGATGAACTCCGCGGTGCCATCACACCGAAATTTCCATCTTTTGGAGGCCAAGTTTGTGTTGATTAAAACATGTCACTGGGGTTATTTTTTGAGACGAAAAATACATGGGGGTCTTGTTACACACATTATTGGGTGCTATCATGAATTTGAGGCTCACGTATGACTAGAAAATCTAAGAGAGAGTTATCTTCACTTCATACTTTCACCATTCCCATATATGTGTATGTATCTCTAAGATTCAGATTATTAGGATCATTGCTATGGCAAAGTTACTTTTGATTAGGTAATCAAGTGTCAATGTCGGTGTCAGTCAGATTCCATATTCGTCTTACACAAGACCGAACCTGAGATTTAAAGACATGAGGTGAGTTCAAAGTATGGTGCCTTATGATCATAAGAGGAAAAAAACGATGACGAATTGACCATAAAAAAATTGGTCATCCCTCAGAATTTGTAGATATGGATAACTAGATGAAGAAAATAACTATGGACAAAAATAAATTAGCTTCAGACGAATGAATAGATAAGTAGAATGGATGCTAGAAATCGAGAAAGAAATAAAAAACTTAGGGTTTATATGAAATTATCTATACATAAAAACTTGGTGCCCCAAATATTTGGTGCCTGAGGAACTTAGGCATGGTCTTACAAACATACGCTTCATTATCCCAAAAAACAAAAATGATAAAAATGACGCCCACCGTGGGGCTCGAACCCACGACCACAAGGTTAAGAGCCTTGCGCTCTACCAACTGAGCTAGACGGGCTTAGTTGACCCTTCCTACCATATCAACACATTTACCACAATACCCTTGCAAGTAAAATTGGCGCCTAAATTCCGTTACAAACCGCCCCCAGTGTGGCGGGTGTCTTTATATATCAAAGGCCACACTAAACCCTCAACCCCCCCACAATTAATTTCCGATTTAATTTCCAGAGCAAGAAAATCAAGAAATGACCGATCACTTCTCCTCCTCCGCGGCCGCCGTCAACAACCACTTCTCCATGCTCCGCCTCGACTCCTCCTCCTCCCTCAAACGCCCCTCGCCGCCGTCCTCCCACCAGCCCAACCCCAAGAAAGAGAAGCTCTCTCCTCCTCTCTTCCCCGGCTTCTCCAAGATCACTCCTCTCCCTCCTCTCCCCAAATCGGGTCGCCCCACCCGGACCCGGACCCGAAACCCCCTCCTCCGCCGCTGCATTTCCGCCATCGATTCCACCGCCGCCGCCGCCGCCGCTTCTCCGCCGTCGGTGGTCTCCACGAGGCCGCCCCGCCCCGCGCACCACCGCACCGCCTCCGATCCCGCCGCCTCTCCCGCCGCCAAGTCCGCCTCCCGCACCTCCTCCAGCTCCGGCGATGACGACTCCACCCCCAATACTAAGGTAAAAATCGAATCTTGAAT
The DNA here is from genome assembly GCF_000184155.1 of Fragaria vesca subsp. vesca. NCBI lineage: Eukaryota > Viridiplantae > Streptophyta > Magnoliopsida > Rosales > Rosaceae > Fragaria > Fragaria vesca. Next base: position 19,012,028 of record NC_020494.1, on the reverse strand, counting down.
TTCCCCAATTGGTTGAATTTCTTGGGTTAAAAATCGAATCTTGGTTAAATTTCTTGAGGTAAAAATCGTTTCTTGAATTTTGATTATGATGGGTAATTTGGGAATTGAAAAATTGCAGAGGAGGCTTAAGAGGATCAAGGATCGGTTCAGAGAGATGACGCTGTGGTTTGAGCAAGTCATGCTTGAAGATGCTGAGGACGATGGTGATGACGTCACGCCAGTGGAGGAGGAAAAAGCAGCACCAGAGAATCAACATGAAGATGAAGAAGAAGAGGAGGAAGAAGAAGAGGATGTTCAAGCGGGCCTTGAAATCACTCCAGTCACAAAGGTATTACTGGTTATGGTAAAAAATTTTGATTTTCGATAAATGTGAGTCTGTACTAGGTGAATTGGTTTGTGTTGATGATTGGGATTTGGTGGTTGGTTTTTGCAGGAGGATTGTGATCAGAAGAGGTTTGAGGAATCAGTGAGTGTGGGGAAGGTTGGGGAGTGCATTGTGATACATTTCAGCTGCCACTGTGGGGTTCCCTATCAGTTTCTTCTTGCTGGAGGCAATTGCTACTACAAGCTCATGTAGTAGTCCCACTCTAGTTTGTGTGTATGTGTACATTTCACTACTGACTTGACTAGGAGGACTGTTTTGCCTTGTCTGGTTTTCAGTTCATACTGTTTTTGGAATGTAGATGAAGCTTTAGTTTAGAGATGTTTTGAGTCTGGATTGGTTTGGTTCTATTACAGAAGGAGTCCTCTTTCTTTGTTTATGGTCATTGTAGATGAAGTGCTCTTGTATTGGTTTCTGGGGTGCCATAGCTGATAGAAATGCTTTGTTGTAACTATTCTAGGCAACAAGTGATTTGTAAAGATGTAAAGGGCATTACTCTGTTAATTCTTACTCTTCAATGCTATAAGCAATGTTATTAGTTGTGACTTCTTTGTTTCTGATATATTGAATGCAATTTCTTCTTAAAGAGTGTATCAAATAGTTGGCTTTGTCTTTCGGTGCTGTGGTCTACTGATTCAGGAGAAACCAACCACATTTTAGATTTCACAGCAGCCTACAACTAAACTTCATAAACGTTAGATAAATGTAAGAAAGAAAGAAACACTTGGTTAAGCAAAGCAGGTGAAAAAGATAAGTTCACCTGGGGCAGTTAACAATCCCAGGAGTACCAGCTTGTGTAGTTTATTAGTTCAAACAATTAGATGTAAGAAAGTTCGAGTAGGATTTCAATTCCTTTCCTAGGCAAACAATGAAATTCTATTATATCTACCAAACCATAAAACCAAATGAAAGAATAGATTCTATCAGAAAAATACTGAGACTGAATAATCTTATTATGTAGGAGAATCATACACAGATTAGTGTGAGCACAAGTAAACCCCAACACACTAGGGATACAAGAAAGATACAGGAAATCTCTTTTTTAAGAAGGCACAGGAAATCTCTTAATCTCCTAAGATATAAGTAATCACTACATTAATTACATAATATTCTCAACTGATTCCTTATTTAAAGGCATCAACATCGATCAGAAAACAGATCTGTTGACCATAACCAATATCAACAAAAACAACCAAAACACTAATGGCCATCGGCACAATGAAATCACCTCACATGCCTGACCTTCACAACTTACCTGACCTTGTTACTGACAAAATCCTTCAACTCCTTCCGACTAAAGCCGCCTTCCAGGTGAGCTTTCTTTCCAAGAATTGGCAAGGTGTAGTCTCTTCATGGCCTTCACTGAATTTTGATGAGGACGATGATTTCGACCGCCACCACCTTAAACGTCACAGTCACTACCAACTTCAACTTCAACACATAAGGTTCATCTACTTCTTGAAGGGGTATTTGGATTACCGCAAGAAGAACGACCAGAAAGAACCCCTAGATAAACTAAGGCTTCACATGAGGATGTATGAGCATCAGGATTTTTCTACCATAACCAAATGGTTGAAATATGCATGTCAGAGAGGCCTCAAAGAGCTGGATATCAGTCTGGTGAGTGTTGACAGTGAGCGCCTGGTGGAAATTTATCCTTACAACTACTTTTACAACTTGCCTTTGGTCGCCATTGCTACTGCAAAATCTCTAACTAGTTTAAAGCTGGAGTTTGTGAAAGTTCTGAAACTCTGGCAAGTTTACGAGGGACTTTTTCCGTCTTTGAAAATTCTGTCCTTGAAAGCTGTAAGGGTTGCTACTGGCCAACATCTCTATTCTGTTCTATGTCAGTGCCCTTCCATCGAGTCCCTCTCATTAAGTAATTGTTCGATTGGAAATTTAAAGTTTTATGTTTGCTGCTCAAGTCTCAAGTACTTGGAAGTTAAGTCATGCCTGCTTAATGATATTCGAGTTGATCACGCCTTCAATCTCGAATCTTTTACATATCTTTCACAGCCATATTCGGAATGTGGAAAGATGATATTGACTAATGCCTTCAACTTGAAATATATCAATATTTCTGTTGATAAGTACCTCGGGGAATTTTCTTTATGGGGATGCCATAATACACTAGAGGCCTCAATCAAGTCCAAACGGATCCATAGGTTCAAGTTATTTTATGGTTATTTGAATGCCAAGCTTTCCTTTAAAGCAGATCAGGCCACAATTTTAGTTGGGGAGCTTTGGAGCCAAGAACAGTTCTCGTCAGATTCAACATACGTTCCCAGGCTGGTGAGCTTCATTAAAAGTTTTAGCCGCTGCAAGGAAGTACGCCTCTACAATAAAAAAGTTCAGGCTCTCACCGTTTTTAAAAACTATAGAAAGATGACCTCTTTGCCACCATTGCCTGTAACTTCCACTTTGCTGGTGGGGATACCGAACCCACCAGTAGTAGGAAGTAGAGACTTTATAGAATTGGAGGACTCGTTGCGATGGATTGCACCTTCTGCAAAGGTGTTGATCATGCAGGTGGATGCTGAAGAAGACAGAAAGTAGAGCAGCGAGCTAGTCCTGCAGGCCATAGATGAATGAGAATTGTATGGAAGATTCAAGGTATGAGCTGTACTATATATCGATCTAGCTGCTTTATTATTTCCTTTCAAACTCTTGATTTCATGATTCATAACTTCCTGTACTGAAATTGAAAAAGCAGCTTTAGCAAATGAGGTCTACGAAATAAGAAGCTTAGATATGGTTTGCATGAGAACTTAGTTTTATGGATGTGCGCTTTTTAAGTTGAATTCCTCTAAACAAAGAAAGAAACCCGGTAAAGTTTTCTGTGCATTAGATTTTGGTGTATTTGAGGCAAACAATACAAGGAGTCCAACACTTAACAGCATAAGAAATTTGAAGTGGAGTAACAAAGTAATCTGTTTAGAGTCATTTCATAATTCCCGAAGGTCTAAAATAGATAGTTAAACAAGACGACGTACAAGACATAATCCAAAAGCCAGCTTCCTTATCTCCAACAACTACAGCCATCAACATCTATATTGGCAGTACAACCAAAGGTCATGAACTATATACTGCAGAGGTAGGCCAGGAGACGGCTTGAGTGGTACTAGCTAGCTTCACAATTGATTTGTTGCGCACTTTCAAGAACATTTCAAAATTTGATGCCTCACATAGCGAAATCGAGACGTTCAAATTCAATGAGCGAGAGGTTGTTATCCTCCATCACAGTAAAACTAGCAGGCTCAGAAACTTCAACACGGCCACTTTTGTCCACAGCAAGCCTCATTGATCCTTTAAACATGTCGCTGCACAATACATCACAGACAAGTAAAGCTATGTAACTACATTACATATAATACAGCAGTCTGTTGATGCAAAAGAGTAGATTCAGATCAATCCTAAAGCCAGTTGAAGAAACAATTCTCAGACTTAGGTTTCTAAAGTTCCAGTCATCCTCTTCATTGTTTCATTGTTACGATTTCTAGGTAAAGTTTTCCTCTCCTATCGCTACCTCCATCAGAGGAGATTTCTAGATTTCTTGAAGCACGGCAGGATGTCGTTTGGGCTTTGTTCTTCAATTTTCTTACGTTCAAGGATCAAAGTCACTTTTATTGTACAGACCTCTCACAACTCAACTATAACACTCACAATATGGAATCCAAACAAGCCACTAGAGAACAAACCTGAACTAAGAAACTCGAGGGGAATTCAAACTATATGAGAATGGAAAGAGCTTAAGCAAGATAGATCTATAGTCACGACAAAGTTATGATCTCTGATTCACCTTGTTCGTTTCTAGCCCTGAAGATTATCATTGCCGTTTCATCGCCAACCAAGCATTCAACAACTTGCATTTGGCTTCGAGGGCCACCAGCACGTCCCTTCGGCACTATCATCTTAGTACTAACAACCTTTACGGTCAGAGTAACACCAGAGGTCGTTGGGCGGAGCTGCATAACCTTTGTGAAGATTGGTTTGCCTGGTGCTTGTTTCGAGTCTGCCATTTGAGAAGAGAGCTACTCCACACCACCAAACTAGCTACTACATCAACAAATGACGACTCTATTAAACACATGCATATATTTATATCTTCGAGCTTTGTTTTTCTTATTATTTTCCCTTAAAGAAGCTGGAAAAACCAAATTCAGATTCTTTAAACAAGATTTCTCAGAAGAGCAATGTCAGATTTAATGTAACACTATCTAATCACGAAAAAAATAAAAATAACAAATGAAACTTCAAATTGTAATCAAACATGTAATATCGTAAATCGATCGAAAAGTTTTCAAATTCAGATTTATAGCTAGCTAGAACGGATGAGAGAGACCATAACCTTCACAACGTACGTAAGAAACAAACGAACAATTTAACAAGATCACAAATATTCGAGATTAATAACAACGAGAAAACTTTTCCATGAAAATTAAACGAAAAGAGAGAAACGGATCTGGTGAATTAGGGTCACCTTTTTATGAAAATAATTTGGTTTCAAACAGAACAAGGGAGATGGAGACAGATTTTACTGAAAAAATTGCATACAAATAGATGCATTCTTATATACAAGTACAGACCCTATAGATAAGGGGAGTATATATAGGATCAATATTGCATATCCCTTATATTCTAAAGTGGGAATTGTATAGAACGTGTATCCCAATAGGATTTATATTCCAATATTGGTTGTGTTTCATCGTTACGAACGCTGATGGAGGATTTTAGAAACAAGATGAGAGTACGAAAATGAAAGAATGAGGCAGATATAAGATGTAATCATTAATTTGCGATATAACAGCCAAGCTACAAGGCAGATATAAGATGCAAAAATATTTAAATGATGAGTTCGTATCCATTATGTTATGATATTATCCAAAATATCCATTATGCTATGATTGTTATCACAGGAGCTAGATGCATGTCATATATATATATGTTGAGATGCATTGGGATGTTATAGATGTGTATTGTTTTGAAAAGAACTGGCCCTAAAAATTTATCGACCATATCTGTATATTACATTGCAGATCAGTAGATATTCATGCTTATATCAGGTTGTGTGAGTAGCATTTGTATCCCAATAGGATGTGTGACAGTGTGAGAAGCAGCTAGTCATTATATTTCCTTATATATGGACTAACATACTGCACCTGATGAGCTGCTTATTTATCTTCGGAACTACTTACATTTCCTGATTCATAAGTTCCTGTATGGAAATTTCATGAAGAGGCTTAGGCAGTTTAGGTCTACGGTTAAGAAGCTCCTTCGACACATGTTCCATCGTCGGCCTAGATTTTGGTATGGACCGTAGGCATGCCAAGGCTAATGTAGCTAGCATAACCACACTTGATGCTACTGGTTGAATGCTGGGAGGAGATAGCAGTGATCCAACACATCTTTCTGCAAAATATGTAAACCCAAAGATGACTTTGTCGACATCGATGAAGATGTTGCTACCAAGGAAATGAGTTCTCCAGGATGTCTTCCCATGACTAGTTCTAGGGCCACCACTCCAAAGCTATAAACATCGCATTTCTCAGTCGGGGACATGGTGCATGGAAGTTCTGGTTTACCAAAAACCATAGATGTTTAGAAGCAAGCATTCGAAACCTAAAAGAATAAGAAACAAAAGTGAGGCTCACTGAGAAAGAGAAGCTCACCTGGAGCAATATATCCACGAGTACCAGCTAGCACTAGTCTATGTACAGATCGGCAAGTAATTTTAAGAGGGTGTATTCAATTCAGATTTTAAAAGATTTTGGTTAACTTTTAATAATCCATGGATTATGTTAATTCATTGGTTGTTTTAATTCTATGTAGAGTTAAACATATTTTATTAGATTGATTTATCAGTTTTTCTTTGAACTTATAAAGTCTAGGGTTTGTTGTAATAGAAATAAATTATAAATAAAACTCTAGCTATCAAAACACAAACAATATAGTAAAAAAATGAATTGAAATGAAATATTTTTATACAATGTCATGTGCAACTACTTTTGAATCAAAATAGTTGTCCAACTTTGAATATTCTTATATGAAATCTTCCTATCAAATGATGTGTACTCTATTTCACCCTCATTAATTATCATCATAAACCTCTTGAATCCATCATCCATGTGTTATTTGTGATTCTCATTGCTATTGTTTTAATCCTCATTTTTATTCTCTTCATTTCCATTATCATCAATCCACTTTTTTGTTGTTGTTAGCTTTGTGAAGACTGATCAATACTTGTGAACTGCAACACATAAATATGTGTCATATACCCAGCTGTGTATCATCGAACCAACATTCATATAAAGAGCTTCAAGAGACGTACATTTGCAATTCTATAAGCTTCGACTTCCTCTTGTGTTTCCTAGTGTAATAGAACTGCAAACGTCTCTTGAAGCTATTCTACCAAATTTCGTAGAGGCCTTATTGTTTATGAATAAGGAAAAGACGAAGAAAGAGCTAACAGATGAAGAAATGACATCCACTTTCACTCCTCCTTTTGTATTGAAATTAGCTTTACCTCCTTCCTGCATTGGTATAATCTTGTTTTTGTCTCTTGATTATAACCGTATGTTTTTACCTCCTGATCGATGTCAGAGACTGTCTTATCAGAAATTCAGAATGAAATTTAGACTGACAAACTGTGATTAATAGAATTCTTCTCCTCATCATGAATCCTAACGTACGTAATAACCGAATAAATAAATAAGAACACCTACAGGTTGTTAGGATATTAAGTACTAATTGTATCCAATTAGTAGTAAGTAAGAGTGTTTAGCTGTTAGTTAATTAGCTAGCTTAAGCTCATACTGAGCTGTAAATAAGGGACACGTGGTTGGTCTCTGTGATGTCTTAAGACATCATATATTTGCTGTAGCTTCTCTCTTTTTTCAATTAATCAGAATCACAGTTTCCTTATCTTCTGTATCGCTTTCTTCTTCTCTAAGCTTTTATGGTACCAGAGTTCCAGGCTACGACCTAGGAGGACGTTTTCCGGCCCTCTGAGCTTCCGGCGAGACTTCACATCGAAGCTCCGGTTTTAATTTTGGGGTGCATCTCAATTTTTTTAATTTTTTGCCATTTAGGGTGGTATTGGACGTGCAAGAAGGCCGGGATGCATTTACTCTGAAGGGATTAAGTTGTGGGAGTCTTTTGTACTAATGAATTAGCATGGTGTAGTTTTTAAGAATTTTTTTTTTTTTCTAGATAAGTTGGTTGTTATGATAATTTGTTTCGTATGTTTTCAGATAAGTTATTTCAACGAAGAGGTGTTCTCTTGTTCTTTGCATTTGAAACTACTCGACCATATTCTACAATTGTCATATTATTATTTTCTAGTGGGAATGGTTGGTATCTATGTTCTAGAAAGTCTTTAACCCGGATATGTCTATTGATCTCTGATTTTTTTTTTTTTCAATGCCTCTTTGCTTACAAGTAAAAATAAAAGAAGAAAAGAGGAAAAAGATAAATGAAATGAAAAATAAGAATTATATCACCATGGGCTCAAAATGAGGCCCAGCTGAAACTTCCATATATATAGAACCAATGACATAGTAACCCTAACTATTTGGGAGCAGAGAAATATAAACTTTCTTAAGGTTGAATCAGAATCTAAAAATGGTTGCACGTGTTTTCTTCAGTCACGTGAGAATCGTGCCTCGAGAAAGGTCATGAGCTTGTACCAGCGCAAAGATTTCATTCGTTATCTGATATCTACCAAGCTTCTTTGGTTTAACTCGGGATGTATTTTGTTATGGTATATTTGAATTGAGCGATCTTGTTTAAGACATAATCAAAGCAACTTCTGCCCAACACGTTTCCACCTCTTTTTCTCCAGTGCATTAAAAGATTCTGCAGGATTGACTTTTAAATCTGCAAGGCTAGCTGCTAATTGCCGCTCAATTTTCAAATTGTTGGGATTGTCTCTGTCGTGTGGTTCGGCTCTAAACAATGACGTAGCTAGAAATCGTAATTAGAAGGGTCATAATCTAAACAACAATGGTAACGATTACACTAAATAAAAGTTTTTAATCCTTAATTTAGAGTGAAATAATCTGTAAAAGTTTTTAAACTATGCAAAGAATGCATACTTTAGTTAAATTGATGTATTAAGTCTTGTATCTTACTCTCATTCAAGTCTAGCTTGAACTTGAGAACATTGAGAAAGAAAGATTACAATGAGAAGGAAAAGACAATAAAAAACTATATATATAACTATGGAAGGTTTTAGTCATGAATAAATTATAATAACTACATAAAAGAATTGAAAACTCGTGCTCTGATACACGCATTTTATGCTATATTCTTAATGTATTTCCTACGTTATTTAGCTTCGTTAATTCCTTAATAATGCCATTTCTAGCTTGTTTTTGTGTTGTAGGTCAAAAGAGGCAGTTTTACACAAAAGGAGGCTAAACCGCAAGAATTGAGCGAAATCCTAATCAAAGAAGGATTCCTGATGCAGCAAGGAGTCTCATCAAGTCGCAGAATCAAAGGATAAATCGTTTAGGAAACTTTCTTGTTTTGAAAAGGGAAAGTTGCCTATTTCATTTTAAGAAACTTTCTTATTTTGATTTAGGAAACTTACTACTTTTGAATCTTTCCTATTCTGACTTTCCTAAAATATTTAGGAAACTTTCTTTTCTAATGAGACAGGAAAACCATTTGAAGTCAGGAAACCTAATCCAACTTGGATTAGGAAGCTGTGAATGTCTATAAAAGAAGGAGGACGAATTCTGCAGAAATCAAGGGATTTATGTGTTAATATAAATAAGAAATTAAGAGATTCTTTCCCTTAATTTCGTCATTTAAATTCTGTCCATCCTACCACATTTATCTGATTTTATTTCCCTTGCAGGAACCCTAATTGTGCACCACGAAAGGAAGGAAAATCATAGATTTTTGTCAGAAAACTGATTGACAGCAGAAGAGGGAAAGTTCCTATCACAGGGATTTCTTTTGGAGAGCAAGGAATGTACCTAGTCCATATTAAAGCCTTATGCAATGGATTACTGCAAATGATATTCCAGAGAATTCTGGGAAGGTCTAAATCAGATTTAAAGCAATAATTCTACATTGTTGGATGGCAAATCAATCAAGGGGCTAGGAGGACAGCTAGGGTTCGGTCAAGACAATATAAAAGGGAGCAAGGTAGCAACGTTTTCATCATCTCTTCTTCGCACAAAAATCAGAAAAAACACGTTAGCCTTCCTTCTCCTTTTCGACGCCTCTCTCTAGAAAAAAAGCAATTCAAGCCGGCACCTTTGTAGGACTTCTCCAGAAGGTTGCCGAGAAGCAGCAGGCGTGTGCGACCCTTCGAACATCTCAAGCTTCCTTGAAGATTTATAAAGTGTAACTCATGTCTCGTTCCTTCTATCTTGTTATTGTTCTTTGTTTTCTGTATTTGGATTTCAAGTTGGAATTGGCTGGTTGTTAAGAACATGAATAGGTTAATTTTCAATATAAATTCAAGCATCTTTCGACTAGTCTATGATATTGTATGATCTGTTTTGTTGCCTTGTTGATTCATTAAATGTATAGTTTTGTTTTCACTAAAACTCTAATCTGCAGGTTCGTGTTGCTATGATCTACACTAAGCTTCTTCAAGTAAGTGTAGATCTCCAGTAGTAAAGGCTATGTAATAATAGCCGAAACTATGCGTTACATGCTTACAAGTTAAGCAGCTTCCTGTAAACTTGGGCATGTTCAAATTCAAAATTCTTTAGATCTTAATGATTCATGTTTAGTGTGGATGGGTACTTTGAGTGACACAAAGTATCGATCGCAGCATTTGCATGAAATATCATAGGTTCTAGACTTCTCTGTGCTTAGGAGAAAAAGTAAGTAGAATTAAAGAAATGCATGACCGTTGCAGTTTGTGTTTCGAGTTTGTTATTGATATCACTTGGCAATGAATTTGATTATATGTTTGAGGCATGTTGATACTTGCTTGACTAATTCTGAAATTGCTGGTTGATGTGTGTGGAAGATGATCACTTGTATATATTATATTTTATTTTCTGTTTTCGTAGGAATTTAGTAAACAAACCCCAAAATTCCCTCTGAAATCATGTAAATGTAATTGCTGTTTATATTCTGTAAATAACTCTTAAACTAGACTCTAATCTGTTTAGCTTTGTAAACGCAGGAGCACCATAAAAGTCTCCAGATTGATCGAACCTTATTTACCATTACTACAATTGTCAAAACAAGGTTCATAATTATCGCACGCCCGGTAACGAGCCGCGTCATGCTCTTAAAATATAATCTCTTTTGTTGTTGGGGTAAAGACCATATTCATTTTAAAGAAATTTTAAGAAATGTGTTGGAGATGGTCTAATGCGGTTTGGTCTATGATATCGAGTAGTTAACCATTCTGCTCCCATTCCTTGCAACATAATCAAATATACTATCTAAACGCTTGATAATAAAAAAAAAAAATTAAAAACAATTATTAATCAATTCTGCAAGACGAGCAGATGTTTTCCTTAGGATCCGCACAAATCTTAGGCCTCTAAACACCTTCATGTCTGGAAGGAGAAAGAATCAATACTATAGTAGTACCAGATCACAAGCAAAAGAGATCACATCATCCCTCAAACAGGGCGAAGTCAACCAACAAGTCTGAAAGATGAAAACACCATCACTACCACTTTCAACTCTGTGACATTTGTGTGTTTACATGACCGTATCTCTCCATCACTTTTCTTGTGGCCAATGCTGCAGCCTCACTTGCACGCAATGTCCCACTTGCCATGAGCGCAGCAAATTCAGCCGCAATCTCCTCTTGTACCTTACTTCGAGCGTCCCCAAGAGGATCTGCAATCCCATTGCTTGGTTTGACAGCGCTTGCTGACTTTTTATTCTCCTCCGGCTTGGTGAGCTGCGTTCCAGACTTCGATCCATCAGCTGTCACATTGCTAGAATTAGGTTTTGTGACATTAGCTGTTGGCTGGACTACTGAAGGAGGCCTGAATTGTGGAGCTTGAGGAGCAGCACCACTTCTCAAAGTCGCTTCCAAATTTTGAATCATAGGCACTATAAAACAAAGTCAAGAAACAATAGATCAGTTGCTATATCACTACAATCCACACAATTTAGATTTATTTGTTTTTTGACTTCTCTCAAGAATTAATGTAAACCAAACCCACCCAACAGATATAATAAACTGTCAAATATTTTTGATAAGATAACCTGGATGCATCATAACCATAAAGGCCTCAGGCCTCTTCAGATAAATGAGAATCATATGAAAGACAGCAAGGATCATAGACTAGCTATCAACACTTACATATAAGAGCTCCCATTGGACTGCTCATAACTTCAGTAGGAAGCTGCAGAATATAGTCTGGTATTGTTGCACCTACAAGAAACTGAGCAACCTCGTTGCTAAAGTTGTTGCAATTGTGAGTCAGCAGACTATATGTCTCAGCAGTATATCGGGGACTGATCTCCTGTAAATACGACTCAAAAACGTCCTTGGGTATATGTGTTTCACCTAACTCTACCACTCGAAGTGGTGTCCCATACGGTGTCGATCCCGCAGGAGCTTGTTGTATGCCTCCCCCAAAATAGTACTCGTTGCCATAAACTGATACTCCTGTATGCCTGCAATTGCAAACACATATAGATAATCAAAACCCCTACATTACTTGCTAAAAACAACATATTCCAAATTTGTGGCGAACTCCATAAAAAATAACACACCTACCATATACCCTCAATGGCTTTCCCTATGAATGCCATAGACATCTGCTTGGCCAGGCCTTGGCTTAGGTCATATACATTCAAAGTAACCCTATGACCCTCCTGCACAAAGTTCAAATGCATCAGATCAGAAACCGCAATGCACCCCCATAAAAACACAATTGGGCCAGGAAAATTAGCACACAACAATCAATAGGTAGTAATAATGCATACCTCTGCCATCTCTCCCACAGCTCAGTATCAAGATGCTCACTTTAAAAACACAAGAGCTGTTAATAAAAATCAAGAGTACCTATTCAAATCAAAATCCAAAAAAAATCACAACTGTAAGTGGGGATTCCAATAGCAAACATCCCAACATGAAAAGAGAATACTCAATTCAGAAAAACCAGATCCCATCACCGAAAGACTTCAAATTTCATGGAACCTATAAATTTTTGCAGAAAAAAAATTGAGGAATTTTTATCATCTCAAGAGGCATATCCGAATTGAAAATTGCAACTGCAGACAAATATACAGACATAAAGAAAATGATCAAAACATAGAGGGTAGCGGACATGTCAACTTAAGATAGAAAGTAATCTCATACGATATGAAAACAAATAACTAATCGATATGTAGTTAAGTGCTTTTCATTAAGCATGGAAAGCTTTCTAAGAAGAAAATATATATTTTTCCCAGCACCACCAATAAAATGAAACCCAAGAAACCCAATAAACCGAAATTATACCCTTTAAAATTCAATAAAAAGCTAAATGCTGAGAATTTCTTCTCACATCAATGTTTATGATATATATTGTCTACTGCAAACACAAAGCAAGTAAAATCTTTACTTAAAAAGCTGTGCAATTGGAAACGCAATTAGTTGATGAACACAATTGAGTGCAGGCAATTATAAGCATCTATGCATATGCAATGAAGCAAGATTGTAATAGAATAGAATGTTTCTATTACATGTTGATTAACAGCTTTGTATTTCCAACACTCTTTTAGTGAACCAACTGAATAGAAGCTGCAAAAGAGTGAAACTGATCAGAAAAATTTACTGAAAAGAACAAACAGATACAACAACATCAAAGTCTATTAGAACAAACAGTTCTAAAATTTCTGACAAACCATACTTATGTGTATGCTAAACTATACACATAAGTAAATCAAACAGTAGGTGGCTGGTTGAAAATGCTAGTTTAGGTCTATGAAAAGCCAAAAACTTCACCATATTTTATCGCATAAAAAGAAAACGACATGTGAGTGAAGTTATGAATGATGATCTCTTTTCGAAAAGGCATGCGTTTAGTATATGGAGAGAAAGAACTATATGTAATACATATACACATATACAGTATATATAGAGCGAGAGAGAGACTTGCATTAACTTCAGTATGGTGATCTCGTCTTGTACCTGAAAATCAGTAAAAGTCATAAACATAAGTACCAGATAATAGAACTTATCATGCAAGTAAACATTTCAAACTGGCACCAGACAGTAATGTGGCCATTACTCATCACACAATTGCATATCAGGGTAGCATAGCTCTATTCTCTATCGTGCAAAGATACCTGACTAACCACAACACTGTTAGCAAAATGCAGAAACTAATTGGCCTTTGATATCCTTGAACAAAGACAGTTAACTCATATAGCATATAATTTTTTTAAAAACCAAACAAAAAAACAACTAAATTACGAAATCAACTATACAACTTCACCAAAACTAATTCAATCAATTGATATCATTCTGACATTATGATGGCAAGGAATTATTGTGTAAGGATTCAATTCACCACCGAACATAATAAGGATTCAATTATTGTGTAAGGAATTATTAAAGTAAACGCCTACACCAGAACATAACTATCCCAGTCCACCACCTACTGACCTTTTGTAAAACTGGCCTATGTAGTCTTGGACCAAAATATAGCTAAGGCAGACGACAAATAGAAACATGCTATTGATCCCAGCAAGCAGTCATAAGTAGATAAATGCATACATACAAAAAGAGGTAACCAAAATCGGATCATATAGATAAGTCGGTGTGCTGGAATAAGGAAGTGGGTGAATAAAACATCCCCATCCTTGTTACCAACCGTGCAAGACATGAGCCACAAAGAAAAGTACCACTGCATAATTTGGTATCATATAAACACACTTGCAAAAGGCACCTTTACACTACCCAATTCCCTCTAATCAACAAAAATGACCATAAGAATCTATATCTCAATTTCCTTAAACAACATAATTCTGCAGCAGAAAAAGACGCTCTTCATTCAGAAGAATAAATTGAAAACCAATTACTCAAGGCAAGAAGAAGCAGTACCTTTCTTGGCCTTGATAGAACTCTGTTTTCTAAGAAAGGCAATCAATCACACCTGAAGACATGAAACGAAATCGATCAAACAAAAAAAATGATAAAATTCCAGTAAAAATAAAAAATAAAAAATTTTCACAACCCACCTGATTTTTGAGATGATGAGGAGACTTGACGGAAACTGATAAGATTCAGGCGGTTTTGAAGAAGGCGAGATTTCGGCAAGGTGGAGGATTAGGTCTCAAGAACGATCTGGAAGGCGAGAGAAAACTCAGTTCGAGAAGGATCAGGTGTTGACGCGATATGCAAGAAAGAGATCGAGAGAGAGAGATATAAAAAGCGGCTCTCTCCTCTCCTCTCCTCTCCTCTGTCTGGGCTTTTCTGGACTCTCTCCTGTGGGTTTCTAGAAACGTTTAGAAGTTGAACGTGGCTCACAGGGGCAGAAACGGAATTAACCATACCCAACCCAAGGGCAAAAGACGGAAAAAAATACCCGCGTGTTACTGCGGGATAGAAAATTGTAATGTTTCGAAAAAGTAACTAAACCTAGCAACCTACTTACATAAAATAAGATATATGAGAGATGAAGTAATATGAAATTACAACAATGATTTTATGCTCCTAGCTTGCAGATTCAGACTTAAGGTCCGGTTCCAATGCAGTACTTGATGTCAAAGTCCTCAGTTGCTTCAATGATATCCTTGTATGCAATTTTGCCATCAAAATTCCATATTGAGAATAAATCACCATTCTTTGGTGCTTCTGAAGTCAGATTGGTTTTTCCTATCTCGCTGACAGAGAATCACAACTAAATACCCCAAACAGAAAACAGCTAAGATGATGGCGCCGGGAATGAATATGTTCATGTGCAGCTGCATGTCTATGTTACTAGAATTGGATAGAGAAGAGTGGAGGAATTAGGAAGAGTGTACCTATGTCATATGGAATGCTGCCGCTGAGTCGATTCCGACGAAGTTGGAGAAGAACAATGTTTGGGAACTGGGAAGAGAGAGAGATGTTGAACTGTTGAGAGGGGATATTGACTTGACTTTTATTGCTTAAAATGAAACAAACGCGTTGCTGACTGATTCAGATGAATATGATACACATGAAAAATAGGGCAATTGTGGCCCAAGTGTTTATACGGCATTACCTTTCATGTTACAACAGCATCTTTCTCTTTTTTTAGAGGGTCACCTTATGAAAATAATTTGGTTTCAAACAGAACGAGGGAGATGGAGACGGATTTTACTGACAAAAAATTGCATACAAATAGATGCATTCTTATATACAAGTACAGACCCTATAGATAAGGGGAGTATAGGATCAATATTGCATATCCCTTATAGTCTAAGGTGGGAATTGTATTCATAGTTTCTAGCTAGCATTAGTGACTTTCTCACTTGCATTTGTATGGTTTTCGGACCACTCATGCTTAACTGTTTTAGTCGTTATGATCTTTGATCAATAGAGCTTTTTCATTTTCCCTAAAAAAAACGAAGTGGGAATTGTATAGAATGTGAATATGTATCCCAATAGGATTTATGTTCCAATATTGGTTGTGTTTCCTCGCATCAACAAAGCTCCTTGCGCTGTTGCCTTCAGCACGTTTCATCATTACGAACGCTGATGGAGGATTTTAGAAACAAGATGAGTACGAAAATGAAAGAAGGAGGCAGATATAAGATGTAAAATCATTAATTTGCGATATAACAGCCAAGCTACAAGGGCTTCTTACAAATGTTGCTTTCTCTGTTCTTCTTTTGTTCTGCAAAAATATTTAATGACGAGTTCGTAACTTCGTATCCATTATGTTATGATATTATCCAAAAAATCCATTATGTTATGATTGTTATCACAGGAGCTAGATGCATGTCATATATGTTGAGATGCATTGGGACGTTATAGGTGTGTATTGTTTTGAACAGAACTGGCCCTAAAAATTTATCGACCATATCTGTATAGGTTGTGTGAGGAGCATTTGTATCCCAATAGGATGTGTGACAGTGTGAGAAGCAGCTAGTCATTATATTTGCTTATATATGGAGTAACATACTGCACCTGATGAGCTGCTTGTTTATCTTCTGAACTACTTACATTTCCTGATTCATAAGTTCCTGTATGGAAATTTCATGAAGAGGCTTAGGCAGTTTAGGTCTACGGTTAAGAAGCTCCTTCGACACATGTTCCATCGTTGGCCTAGATTTTGGTATCGACCGTAGGCATGCCAAGGCTAATGTAGCTAGCATAACCACACTTGATGCTACCGGTTGAATCCTGGGAGGAGATAGCCGTGGATCCAACACATCTTTCAGCATAATATGTAAACCCAAGGATGACTTTGTCGACATCAATGAAGATGTTGCTACCAAGGAAAAGAGTTCTCCAGGATGTCTTCCCATGATTATTTCTAGGGCCACCACTCCAAAGCTATAAACATCGCATTTCTTAGTCGGGGACATGGTGTATGGAAGTTCTGGTTTACCAAAAACCACAGATGTTTAAAAGCAAGCATTCGAAACATAAAAGAATAAGAAACAAAAGTGAGGCAGAGAATCTGAGAAAGAGAAGCTCACCTGGAGCAATATATCCACGAGTACCAGCTAGCATTGTTCGATTAGAGGAATTAGGAAATAAGAGTCGTGCTGTGCCAAAGTCGGATAAAGACGCCACCATTTCGGAGTTGAGAAGAATGTTGCTTGTAGTCACATTTCGGTGAAGGATTGGTATAGTGCAGTTTTGATGCATGTATGATAATGCATGTGCAAGGCCTTCAATGATATGTACTCTCTTAGTCCAATCCAATTCTGCAGCTTCAGTATCATTGCTTAGAACACTAAATAAGCTTCCTCTTTCCTTGTATTCATAGACCAAGAACATACAACGTTTGTGCAAACAAAAGCCATGAAGCTTCACAATATTTCGATGTCTGATCTCCGATAACATTCTTACTTCATTGCTGAAGCTTTTGAACAGCGCTGGCTCCTCAGCTTCCCAATGGTGAAGTTTCTTCAAGGCAACTACTTTGCCGCTTGGTAGCTGTGCTCTGTAGACACTACCGTAAGTTCCGGTTCCAATGCAGTACTTGATGTCAAAGTCCTCAGTTGCTTCAATGATATCCTCATATGCAATTTTCCCATCAAAATTCCATATTGAGAATAAATCACCATTCTTTGGTGCTAGTCTGAAGTCAGATTGGTTTTTCCTAGCTCGCTGACAGAGAATCACAACTAAATACCCGAAACAGTTCCTAGCTCGCTGACAGAGAATCACAACTAAATACCCGAAACAGAAAACAGCTAAGATGATGGTGCCAGGAACAAAGATTTTCATGTGCAGCTGCATGTCTATGTTACTAGAATTGGATGGAGAAGAGTGGAGGAATTAGGAAGAGTGTACCTATGTCATATGGAATGCTGCCGCTGAGTCGATTCCGACGAAGTTGAAGAGGAACAATGTTTGGGAACTGGGAAGAGAGAGAGAGAGATATTGAACTGTTGAGATAGGATGTATTACTACTTTATGGTATGGTATTGACTTGACTTGGTCTCAACTTTTATTGCTTAAAATGAAACAAACACGTTTCTGACTAGTGACTAGTAGATGAATAACGTACACATGAAGGTTAAGCTAAGCAAATAATAGGGCAATTGTGGCCTAAAATTTTATACGGCATTAACACCTTTCATGTTACAACAGCATCTTTCTCTTTTTTTTTCCGAAACAAGTCAACAACATACAGATTATGAGCTAATAGCATTAGAACCCAACTGACAACTGAAACTTAAGCACCTACTCTTCATTTTCAACTCTAGCATGTGACGACTCAAGCTAATACTAATCAGAACCTTATAAATGAACAATACAAAAATATAGGTACCAGTGATTATAATCGATAATTTATTCTCGAAGCTGTTATTCCACAGAAATGTACAGTATGCAGTCTGACATTACTTGGGGGAGCAGAGGCAGGAAATATGAGATTGCTTGGTCCAATGTTTATGATGTTTGTACGTATATCATAATCCATGAAATTTTCCCTAATTCAACGAGAAAGCTCCACCACAGTACCTGCACAACTCAGAACAAATGCAAGCCTGTAAGTATGCTCTAGTGGATTCACATCATGAGTGATCTGCAAACTGTGGAAAACCAATAAATGCTCCAAGGGAAGAGAGAAATGAAAAGCTCAAAATAGATTTCAAAATATTTTCATATATACTTATTATTGAAGGAAATTAATAGTAAGATCACGACAACTATTGCAAAAGCTACTTGCAAGTCCAAAAAGGAATATGCAGTACCTGTTGCTGAACTTCTCAACAGCATCAGAGGCGTAAAGAAGGGTTTCATTGGCTTTTTCCAGAACCATATAAAGTTCCTTTCCTCTTGTTACCCGAGCTATGACCCAAGCATTGTTTTTCGCTCTGATGCTAACTTCCAACTCTTTTTCATGACCAGCGTTATCCCACAGTGCTCTACTCTTTTCTCTATCAACTTCTTCTCTAACCTTACTTAAGGCAAGTAAGGACTCCTGCCACAGACCAGAGACATAATTAGGTAGAGCACAGCTGGAAGATGCAACCTAGTCTGGCTGGAACATAGCACCAGTAACATAAATAGAAAAGATGAAAGTATAGAATTAGAGGAAAGAAGAGAGCAACACAAAATGTGGTGAAGTATTCTACCTTACTAAGGGTTGTGACCTTTCCTGGTGGAGAAGCCCTGGATAGATTTCTGTCTCCATCCACTAGTAAATACCGATATCCACTAACATGATACGCGTTCTCACCGCCCCATCCTTTTGATAGTTTTTCTTCAACTTTGAACAGCTTTGTGGATACCTGGAAGAGAGTAAATAAACCACAAGTTCAAGAAAAAGCTAAAACTTGGCAAATAACATAAATCAGAAGAATCACTAATAATGACACCAGTACAGTTAGCTTTGTCACAAGTTTAACATAACCTCTATTGATGTAACAGTAGATTATAAGATGGCAATGCTAACAACAAGCATGAATTTCAAATACTGCATGTTTCAAAGAATATAGCTACTGGAGAAAATAGAAAGACTAACATTCTCAAGAACTTGCTGCTTCACTGTAGAAAGACCTTGCTCCCCATTTAGTACTGAAGAAACAGGAATGAGAAAGATTAAGGTGAGGCTTTTATGCTGATGGGCACACAGATACATCCTTTCCTCTGACTGATGGAGAAATACTGTTGGAGCGGCAGACACCCCAATACTAGGCTCTGCACCCCAAATATCAGTCGCAAGAAAACCATCCTTCCCTTTGGACCACTTGTCCTGCTTCAATGGCCGTATGATACGAGAACTGTTGTCTCCAGCAGAAGAATTGTTGTGTGAGCCATGATACTGTTCAAGAGCAGCACCCGAACGGGACAAGATAGAACCTGAGGGAACATTAGATGTAGCCCCTTTGCGTAAATAGGACCAGGAACTCGCTCCAGAGGACAAAGCACGGGGTGTCAACCTTGAAACAGCATATGCAAATAGATTTACAGTGTCATCCTAACAAAAATAAAAGAAACACAATTCCAGAAAGTTAGTGATACACAAAATAAAAGCACCCAGAACTCTGCTATGAAAATTCTAGGATAAAAAGTGTAATTCAGTCCCTAAGCATCTCAAATGATTTTAAAACCATAAAAATTAATAGGCTGAGAAGATCAAACCATACAGGAGAAAGTGTTGTCGATACCAACAAGTCCTGAAACAAGATTAGTGAATGACAAGGCAAGTTCCCGGTACTAGGTTCAAGTACCCTGACAAGCGACTGCAAAGACAAATGAAACCATTCAAAACTTGCAGAGAGAAAACATATAGGCATGCACTTAATTTAAGAACTAGTAGAAATGTAAAATGATGCGGCATAGTCAAAAAGACAATTCTACGAAGGCCTTCACTATAGAATAGTTTGGTCGTACAGGTAGTATTACAAGTTAAGGTTAAAAATAGGGTAAGGATCACAGGAAACCGTTTCTGGCTTCAAAACATGATGTCTATACATCTTAGTGGTAAACATGAAAAGAAAACAATAGGGAGTTAACACAACAACAGTCAATATATCTAGGAAAATCCTTTAGTAATGCACGTAACCTATTTCAAGAACAAGTCTAGAATACTAAGGTGAAAGTTTTACCACAACTAGTCAGGGAACAATGTGAAAAAGATGAATTGTTCCACAAAATTTATGACCAGAAATTCTGAAAACAAACCTGAACTTCAATTGCGGCCTCCCGTCCTACAGTAAGCATCTGCACAGTTCCACGCTCCTTCAACGAGTCACGGAACGATGGCATCAGTAGTTTCTTCCCAACAAGAAAATCTGCCTCAGAGAGCAAAACCATACACATGAGATACAGCAACTTCGGCATTACTTAGGCAGAAAAATCCAATTTGAGAGGATATGACACAGCAACTTGAGTATTACCGCAGCAGCACTCATCGAATGGAGACCGCTTTTCAAATGCTGGCAATTAGTGACTTTACAATGAAATTTTTAACCAAAAGACAATGTAAAAACACGACTTGAACATAAAAAAGTAACAACACAACAATTTCACAACTTACCACCAAGATAATCCATGACGAAAGGGTACAAATGAGATCTTGCTAGCACTCCCCCCGGGTCTCTATCCAGCATCGCTCTCACAGAGCCATGAAACATCACAAAAAGAGAATGCACTTCCTTAAGAACCTTTCTTAATGCATCGGTTCTCCATTTCGCTTCGTACTCCATGCTCTTCTCCACTACCTACCACAATGTAGATCAAATCTCTCTTAAACTCCTTATCACTAATGATATATTGCTACTAACCGTATACGATTAGTACTGAAAATGAGTGAGAATTGTTACCATAACCATCCAGATATCGGATTCGGCCTCGTAAAAAACGTGTGAATGCCTGTCTGCCTCTATGGCCTCACAAGCAGCCTCCGGAGAGAAGATCCTGCAACATAAACCATGAATTTCAACCAATTCTACTCATCGAAATCCTCGACAGCTCAAAACTAACAGAGAGATCACAATACCTGGTGAATGTGATGAGTCCTTCACTGAGCCCAATCACAGAGAACTGAGCTGAGAAAGGCAAGTCAGCAGGATAGAAGAAGAGTATCTTATCCAACTCCTGCCCTTCGTTTTGGCCCCTCCGCAAATCAAACACACACAATTGCATAGCTTCTGGGGCGGTACTAGCCGATGCCAAGCCCATAGCTATGAACCTAGGTTAAATCGCCAGAATCAGAAAACACTGGAATTAGAGGAACTGAAACCCTAAATTTCTTGAGGTTGTAGTGATTGATCGGATTAGAATGGCTTACCTGAGGTCGAGGCTGGAACGAAGCTTCGCGAAGAGGTTTGGTATTGAATTGGTTGGAGATGACGGTTGTTGTGTGCTCGGCGATTTGAGAGAGACGACGATGACCGGCTTTGAAGATTTGAAGGGTAGGTGAAATCGGAGGGAGGTGTTACAGTCTCTAACAGAATCTCTAGTCGTTCTCTAACTAAAACCTTCCCACCAGCACGAGGGCGTGTAATTCATGAGTAACGTTTTCATTTTTCCTTTTTCTTTTCTTAAAGATAAATGTGTATTACATGGATTTAAATTTTCGTTTTTATTTTCTTTTTTAAAATAAAATAAAATATATTAGAACAAATTTGATTTTAAGTCGCCATCTTCAACGTGACTCCTATCAAAAAAAAAAGTTGCTTATATCTCACTTTCAATGTGTAAAAATAGTAAAAAGTTGCAATCTTTAAACTTAGATCTTTTATCATACAATCTCGTCATTTCTACATTATCATCTTTCAACTTATAACTAATACAAACATGTTGTCAAGACGTCCATCCTCGGCTAACTTTAGTATAGCTCAATTGTGCGAAATAATTTATCTTCAGTATCTAACAAATCTGCAAGTACATTCGTTATTAGAGTACTTAGTTGATTAATAGGCTAGGCAAAGACATATACTGGACAAGCTCACATCTTCGTGGACTTATAAATAATTTTGGCATAATTGTCAATTTGCTACCTTGATTTTCACCTTGGTGTCAATTTGTTACCCTACTTTCATTTCAGCCAATTTGCTACGCTAGTTTTTCATAATTAACTAATTTGTTATCTTAACTATTAAATATGTCAATTTGCTACCCTTCCATCAAATTTGCTACTTTAGGCTTTCAAGATTAACCAATTTACTTATTAAAATTTCAATATCGATCAATTTTAACCTTTGATTTTCAGAATTAATTCATGTTTGGATGAAGAAATAAACAAAATAAAATGACAAAAAAAGTAGCAAGTTGGCTAATTTTGAAAACATGAGGTAGCAAATTGGCAAAAATAATAGTTAGTATAGCAAATTAGCTAATTATAAAAAGTTAGGGTAGCAAATTGGCTTAAATGAAAGCTAGAATAGCAAATTGACACTAAAGTGAAAGGTATGGCAGCAATTTGGCAACTTGCTACCTTATATATATAGTTCTCGTTACACTTTTGTGTAGCAGTTAATGTTTCAATTGTTTATTATTGCTTTTCTCATTTTATTCTGCTTGTTTTTTTTGTGTTAGGTTTCAGATGAAGCAAGATTTGAAGCTCTCTCAACTGATAAAGTAGATCTCTATGGTTTCGTTTCAAACTTTATGTGTTATTTGTAAATCTTTATTTTCGTTCTGTGTTTGAACTACAGTTTTTTTTTGTCTGAAAGTTTGAACTATAGTTCTCATCTGTTCATATTTTAGTTTATAATTGTTTTTCACACTTTAATTTCCTTGTTTTTTTTTGTGTCAGGTTTAAGATGAAGCAAGATTTGAAGCTATCTCAACTACAAAAAGTAAGATCTACATGTTTTCGTTTTGAACTTTATGTGTAATTTATGAAAAACTTTATTTTTTGTTGTGTTGTTGTTCTACTTAGGTTTTTCGATCTCAATCGCTCGCCTTTACTTACTTAGGGTTTCTTGCACGCTTTTCTAGTGAGTTTCATCGATTTTTCTGATGAGTTCATCGTTGTTGTGTTGTTGCTCTTACTTAGGTTTTATCAAGTCTTGCAATCCTCGATCTCCGACGAGTCTCACAATATGGACAACGGAGAACCAAGGTCGCTGTTATGGATCTGGTTGCTAAGAACTAAGGAAAGCTAAGAAAGGAAAGAAAACGACAAAAAATCAATTCAACAAACGACAAAATTAAGGTCAAAAGGTTTTTGCTGTTTCTCTGGCCGGAAACTGAACTGACTTAAAAGTTAAGAACTACCGGTTCAAGCGGCCGTAAATTTCAACATGAATATAAACTAAACAGATATATATCATTCAGGAGCGCTTCTGTTGCCAGTACTCCCACACCTTGGAGGAGGCAAAGTTTTATCGGCGAAAGACATGATTATGCCACTGGGCTGACTACCTTAGGCCACATGACTGTGATTGGGCCCACAATATTGCAAAGCTGGAACTAAGCTGTGTGATGCCTACGCCGTCGGAACCTGCAATAGAAACCCATGCTTAACATTAACATCTATTTATGAGTTATATCTATTGTTGGTTCAATCAAGGAAGTCAAAAGTTTTCCCTTGCTTTATAAATTGATTTGTCTGGTTTTGACTCTTACGGTATTTACAATAACAACAACTAAAAGATCTTTTTTAAGATAGATGATGATCGATGAGGTTATCATAAAAACTCGAACCCTAGCGCACGCACAGTGGCGGTCTTTAGAGCTCTGAGTTTCTCGCTTAGTTTTTTTTAGAGATCTTGTCATAAATACGTTCTTGTGTGTTAATAAACATGAAAATTGAAATATGGTTATCTGTAATAAGCATTAAACTGAATATGAATTAAAACTATTAGCCAAATTGCTGTATTTTCATTTCAAACCATATTTGAACACTGCAAATTCTTTTTTTCACCAAATGAAGGTTTAAACCAAAAATATTCAGTTAACGATCACTTCAT
Organism: Fragaria vesca subsp. vesca; assembly: GCF_000184155.1. Classification (NCBI taxonomy): domain Eukaryota; kingdom Viridiplantae; phylum Streptophyta; class Magnoliopsida; order Rosales; family Rosaceae; genus Fragaria; species Fragaria vesca. The sequence goes on along the minus strand of NC_020494.1, from coordinate 18,987,652 downwards.
GCGGGTCCCGTTGTCTCTGCCCAAATCCCTATAAAATAGGGCCTTCACCTTCCTCCACAAACCAAACCAGCTCTGCTCAAAACCTCAGTTTCCTAAAATCATTCTCCCCTTTCAAAAAACCAGTGTCATGGCTAATTTCAGCTTTATCACAGGCAGTTTGACGGTGAGGAGGACCTGAATCCTCCTCATCTCCCTGTTGATACTGAAGGTCCTCAATATGACATCTTTGGTGGTCTGGCACTGCCTTCTATTCTTTTCCTTCTCGATTGTCGTTCGGCAACCCCTACTCACAACTATGGCATTCCGGTGACCCCTAGTCACTTCAGTAGCCTCCCTGGTAGCCACGGTCACTTCTTCAGCGTTACACCAATGCATGATCACTCCACCAACGTGACGGTGAGCCGTGGTCAGTACATGGGGCTTTCTGCGAGCCGTGGTCAGTTCATGGGTTTTCAAGCGAGCCGTGGTCAATTCATTAGTCTTCCGGCGAGCCAGTTCATGGGTCTCATGGCGAGCCATGATCAGTTCATCAGCGTTTCATCCACTTATGGTCACTTTATGGGTCTTGCTGCCTGCCATGATTAGTTCAATGACGCGGTTGCTTCTGTTGTTGCTGAACGTGATGACTAGGTCATCCACTTAATGTCTTTGGAGGGTAAAGAGCAAAGATGATAATTTGTGAAGAATCCGGTCGACATTGCCTTGGAAATGGCTGCCGGTATTCCCATAGCCTGGAGGAGGCAGAGGTGTACCAGTGAAGGACCAGACTCTGTGACCCGGCTAACTGCCCTAAGCCACGTGGCTGTGACTGGGCCCACAGCGTTGAAGAGCTTGAGGCGCACAGCTTGGTGAAAACTAGGCTTTGTCAGGCCTATGCCGTCGGAAACTGCCACAGAAACCCTTGCTTCTATGCTCACAGTCAGGCGGAGCTTCGACGCTGAGGAATTATATATATGGGGATTGTACAAATCAGGTCTTACACGATAGTCAGGGGCTTCTTTGAAAGCTAGTCTCTGTTCTAATCAGGTGTTATAGCATTAGGTAATGCTCTTTTGTACGTGACCTGTGCTGTTTAAATGATTATATGATGAATGATATCTATCTCTTTTGTGACCTTTTTGAATTTGTCGACGATCACACCAACGATCCAAGACGACTCCAACTTTTACATATCAAGTTTCAACATACTTGAGCCATGTGCTCATACGCGTGAAATTTCAATTCTCATGTATTATATGATGTTGAATGGCCAATTATGATATATACTCGTTTCTAGGACCAACAATAACTACAAATCTACAATGGCCAATTCTACAATTGTTTCTCTTACTTAATTAGGTTTTATCAAGTCTTGCAATCCTCGATCTCCGACGAGTCTCACAATATGGACAATGGAGAACCGAGGTCGCTGTTATGGATCTGGTTGCTAAGAACTAAGGAAAGAAAACGGCAAAAAATCAATTCAACAAACGACAAAATTAAGGTCAAAAGGTTTTTGCGGTTTCTTTGGCTGGAAACTGAATGAACTTAAAAGTTAAGAACTACCGGTTCAAGCGGCCGTAAATTTCAACATGAATATAAACTAAACAGATAGATATCATTCAGGAGCGCTTCTGTTGCCAGTACTCCCACACCTTGGAGGAGGCAAAGTTTTACAGGTGAAAGACATGATTATGCCACTGGGCTGACTACCTTAGGCCACGTGACTGTGATTGGGCCCACAGTATTGCAGAGCTGGAACTAAGCTGTGTGATGCCTACGTCGTCGGAACATGCAACAGAAACCCATGCTTTTATGCTTACGGCCAGGCTGAGCTTCACCGGTGAGTAAAGAAGAGGCAGAAGATGATTCGATGTGGCCTAAATGGCGGACTCTGCAGCGGCATACCACAGTCCCTCTTCGAATCTCTACATAAAAATGACATGCTTATTAACATTAACATCTATTTATGAGTTATATCTATTGTTGGTTCAATCAAGGAAGTCAAAAGTTTTCCCTTGCTTTATAAATTGATTTGTCTGGTTTTGACTCTTACGGTTTTTACAACAACAACAACTAAAAGATCTTTTTTGTTTTTGTCCCATGAATATCATCAATGGAAGGAGAACTTTTATGTAATTTTTCGTATGGTCCTCTCACATTGAGAAGGAACATGATGATTCTATTAGTAATGACTTTGTGATAAAGATATTTTGAAGCTGATGAGTCAGGTTTTACATCTATAAATTTTGTATTTAGTTTTTTTGTGTGTTACATCTAGAGAGTTTTATGTATATTGTTTTGTATGAGCATGCATTCGAGGCTAGGGGTAAAGCTCATTACGTTCCCTCCTCTTGTCTAAATGCATCATTCTTTTCCATCTATAATTGCTCTCGCACCGTCGAAGTTTTTTTTATTATATTAAAATAACTAAAATTCAAGTCCCATCCAGTTTCGATTCCTAGATCCGCCCCTGTTGAGAGGCGTTTGGGTTTAGTCTTGCTGGTGTGCCTCGACTACCAACGCCGCAAGCTCAAGGATCTACCAAGCTCGATCCTCTATGGGTGACTAGTGTCCTCCCGATTTCAGATGCGCAACCTTCTCTTTTCAGAATAGAGCCGAATGACCTCGGATTATCTTATCTCAACCTAGGTGACAATCTCAATTTTGAAACTTTTTCGACGATGATACTATGTTGCTTTGTGTTTTGTGTTTTGTATGTCTATTCATTGAATTTGATTAATTCCTATGACACTTATTTGCCTCTGTTTGATGTTAATGTTGGGGTTTAGAACTTTTAGGTTAAAGTATATGCTTAAGATGTTTCACTTCTTTAGTGGGAATATCTCTATTTTGCAATTGGTAGAAACACTTGGAAATTACTTGTATTGATTGTTCTGATGCAAGATTGGCATTGAATATAAAAATTCTTTTTCATTATGTATAGTTCCTTTTTGCACACTGTTTGTCCAAAAAACATTATTAAAAATAAAAATTGGGCATGCTAATAGGCTTGCCAAATATTTTTTTAAATTCATTAATAGAACTTTGCGACGACAAGTTTGCCATAGCCAATGATTGAATTGCGACGGTGTAAGCTGTCGCTATTTGCCGACGGCTTTGACAGTCACTGCTTGCCGTCGCTAATGGGTTGGCGACGGCTCGTTGCCGTAGCCAAAAGCAATGGCCATGCCTTCAATGGTGACAGAAGAAATGTCGTCGCCTAGCCGTTGCCGGTGGTCTTTTGTCACGGCAAAATGACTTTTGGCGACGGCATTTTGCCGTGGCTAACCGAATTCTTTTTTGTAGTGATCCAAATCTAGTTCCTTGGAGGATGCGCACAAATGGTCTAATGGAATGGTTATGACAAGGAATTTACAGGTTCAAGTCACTCACATTTATAGGGAGGGAAATGTTACAGCGGATGTTCTGGCCAACTTTGGCGCCTCCCATGTTGGTAGGTATATTTGGTTCACTCTTCTCGAGTTCTTAACCTCTGCAATTGGTCGGGATTTCAATGGACAACCGACATATAGATTTAGATAGTTTTGTTACGTTCTTTTCTTGTTTCTAATGTCGTTGGTACGTATTCAATTAATCATTTTGTACTCTTGTAGTCTTTACCAGGCATCTCCTTGAGTCCGGTTTGGTTTGGCACCCCAGCTCTTATGTATTTTGCTGTTATTTCAATAAATTTTCGGGTTAGGACGATGAGTTAGTCCTAGTCCCGCTTACCCAACAAAAAAAAACTCCTTGGAACAAGTTTAACGGGTCATCTTCAAACTTATAACACTTCATTAAGGACTCAAGGTAACAGCATGAAACAATCAATGATTTTACAAAATTGGTTTATTTCATTTGGGCCGTTTATAGTAATCCTGAAGTGGGTCGCCCATATGCTAAAAGAAGCCCGTTTAAGAGCAACCCGGAATCCCTGCCCAATAGAACGTGGCCCCACAAGGTACGGAAACTTTACATTACGTTGGAACTCTCCCCAAAACTTCCCCATAACCGCTTCTACTTGAACCTCTCTCTCTCTC
>NC_020494.1:18937259-18983613 GCF_000184155.1 Fragaria vesca subsp. vesca | reverse complement strand
CTCTCTCTCTCTCTCTCTCTCTCTCTCTCTCTCATTTTTAGCCAAGCAGAAACTCACACTCATATTTCTCTCATTTCCATTTCTCTCTAAACCAAAACAGAATCTCAAAGCCTTTCACACTCTTTTCTCTCTCAGAAATTCAAAACTTCGAAAAATCAAAATGAAATTCCGATCAATCCGAGCCGAAACGGCGCCGTCTCGCCTGAAGACGACTGCGAAGAAGCTCAGGTCGGAGATGCCGCGCCGGAGAAGAGCTCAGATCTCTCCGATTCTCTACTCGTCTCAGAAACCGAATGCTCATGCTCGCAGTGAGGCCTCGGGTTTCTCTGTGAACTCGACCTCGTGCTCGTTCTTCGGCGGCGAGGTTTCGTGCGAGTCGAGCAGAGTTTCGGTTGGATCGGAGAGCGAGGTGAGGTCGAGCTTGAAGAAGAGGAGCTTCGGCGAAACCGAAGCACCGTCTCGGAAGGTCACTCGGTCGAGCTATGGAGGAAAGGCGGTGAAGAAATCGGCCGCCGGAGACGGCGAGGTTGAGGCGTCTGAGTCGTCGTGCGTGGAGTCTAATTCCGGAGCTGATTTTGGAGGCTTCGTTGAGAGAAAGCTGAAGCTGAAGACTCAGAGCGGAATTTCGAAGATAACTGCAGGTCCTGAAGCAGTTACCAAATCAGAGTCCGATAAGGCCTCACTGGAGTTCAAGGAGCAAGAGGTCATTTCACTCAACTCCGGCGTGCAGTTGTGCTCGGAAGCAACAGTATCAGAGACTAAGACGGTGAAAGACGGCGGTAACAGAGCACCGGAATTTGAATTCGGTGAGAGTTTCGCCGTCTCAAACTCGGAATCGACTATCGAGCAAAGGCCACAGAGCTTTGGATTGGACTCCGATCTCGCTTGCACCGAGCTGTTCTCTTATGACGACGACGACGGCTCCGAGTACTCTTCCAGTCAGACACTCTCGGATTTCCATTCGGAACCTCTCGAGGAGAACTCGGAAATCAACTTCTCCGATTACTCGCCGTCGTTTTTCATCGATTCCGGAAGCCAGTTCTCGCAAGGCTCAGTCGATGACTCACCGTCACCTACTCTCGCCTTCCTCCAAAAATACAGAGAAGAGTTTAGGAGATCAGTCACTGCTTTAGATCTCGACGCAGCGCCACGCGTTAACGAAGCGTACAAGCATGAATCCACAGTAAGATTCATCACATTTGATTTGTGCATTTGTTTATTATAATCACTCGTTAATTACTCGTTAATTTTGTGGTTTTGATTTGATTAGTTTCTTAAGTTCGAAGACGATGAGGTGGAAGAGAGCTATCGGATGCTGAGAAATAGAGAGAGGCTCAAAGTGTATCTGCGTGACTACACCGAGGACTACTCTTCCGAGACGAAGTACGGCGGCCTGATTCATCATCAACGGTCGTACATGGTCCGGTGGATCTGTGAGGTATATTTCAATCAAATATGCACACGATTCAATTAATCGCCGTAGTTTTGTTTTTTGATTTTTTGTGTTCGTGTGTGGGCTTAAATGTGGCACACACTCCTCTACGGTGAGGATATTCTACAACTGTTTTAGCCTCCACTTAGATTTTGCCACGTCAACGTTTGATTGAATGAGCGCACACAGTTAGTACTTTTCCTTTATTCTATTGGCCATCTTCGCGATGCAGGAAAAATAGCCATATGTAGAGGATCCTTCTTAGCTTGTCCACATACAATATCATTTATTAAGTGTGTTTGGAGAAGGCGGTGACGATTTTTCTCGTTTTATTCGGGTCCATCTTCGCTTTCATAGTTACAGAGATATCCAACAGTTATTTTGAAGACGACATGGCCATGATTTATTAATGGCACACGTGGCATTTAAATTTCATTGATTTTCTGATTATTGGATTGTTATGGTAAAAAATAGCTGGAGCTAGGATTTGGCTGGGGGGGGGGGGGGGCTGTAAATTGCATAAGTTTCACATGGCACCTGACAGTGTGCAACCAAGAGAGTAATTGTGCTTTGGTTATGTCCCATCATAAATTTCTATTTAATGCTCAAATTCAAGGTGCAGGCATTTCCTTATTGGGCTGTGAATTTATGATAGCAATGCTTCTGCTTTCTGCTTTTGTGGGTAGTAAGAGTATGACTTTTTGACATAGAGACCACCATGAAGATAGTGGGTGTGTGTGTGTGTGTGTGTGGGTAGCTGAGTGTCATTTGTGTTGCTCATAATGTGTTTGTTAAATTGCCTGACTGGGTTACAACTACAGGTATCTACTGCAACTGGACTACAGCAGGAGACCAAGTTTCTAGGTGTGAACCTCCTGGACCGATTTTTAAGCAAAGGATTTTTCAAGAGCAAAAGGATACTTCAGATTGTTGGAATTGCCTGTCTAACATTGGCCACCAGGATAGAAGAAAATCAGCCCTACAACAGGTACATATATTCTCAAACTTTGTATATTGTCTGATTTGTCTCGTTCCTTATAAACTTGATGATATGGCGCTTTTAGTCATTTTTTGTTATTAAGGAAATTCAGTTCCTTCTGTAAATTACTTATCTGAAAAAGAATTAAGAAGGAAAACTAGCTTGGAGTCAGAGCTCAAAGTCACAGCTTACAGTTGTTAAATTACTTATACAATAACAATTAAAATTGAGACAGGCAAATCAGTACTCATAATTGTTGCCTTCTATTTCACCTATCTGATCGCCTTTTCAGTGTGCGGGAAAAGTGTTTCTATGTAGGAAGCAATGTGTACAGCAGATGTGAAGTGGTGGCAATGGAATGGCTAGTGCTTGAGGTCCTCAACTTTCAATGCTTTCTGCCCACCAGCTATAACTTCTTATGGTAAATCTCAGCCTACTTGTTTATCATCTAAATTAGATAAACCGGCGCTGCTTCTGTTGCAATCAACACATGGCATAATGTGACACTCATGATCTTATCTGTTCTTTCAATCTATATTAGGTTTAATCTATTTTTCTTCCTTTATTGTTTCTTGGTTGTGAGGTTCTTGCCATCTTTATTCCACAACTATTACTAATGCACAACTCAAAAATATGTATAGGTTCTACCTGCAAGCTGCTGAAGCTGATGAAGAGGTAGAGACAAGGGCCAAGTACCTGGCAGTGCTACAGCTATCGGACCCTGGACAATTATGTTATTGGCCCTCAACAGTTGCAGCTGCAGTCGTCATGCTGGCTTCTTTAGAAGGAAATGATGCTTCACGCCAACAAGTCATGGATGTAAGAACCAACATAACTTTTAACTATATCAACAATCAAAGAGCCTGTGGGAATGGAGCTACTTGAGCTGCCTAATATAAAAGTATCAAAAGCATCGACTGGCCTGTATCTATTTTTCTCTTTTCATGGACCTAATTCTCTTTAAGTTTCATACATCATGCTGTATCTAGTGTTATATGAGGCATTATGCTACCATGAATAATATATCTAGATTCTCATTAATGTGATCTTGTGGTTTTGCAGACTCATATGAGAACAGATGATGATGCTTTCATGCTACCTGAATGCTTGAAGGTATGGACAAAAAAAAAAAAAAAAATAACTATTCAGACGTCTCTTATTACATTTTCATTTCTCAATTAAGTCACTAGGATATTAGGGTTGTAAATCGACTATTATGCCTGGTACTTTAGTATATTTTCAATTGGTTGATAGATGCCTGATGGTCTTTTATATTTAACAGAGCCTAGAGTGGTTGTTGAGGTTTGTTTAATAGCACACTAAGATGCAAAGGCACCCCGACATCAATATTCTGATTTCTGACTTTACCCTCAAGCCACGCCAGATGACTCTACTAAGGCCTGGTCTCTAGGTAAAACATATCTGATTCTTTTGTCAATAATAGGACACTGCTGCTAGATTTACACATTTCTTAAAAGTTGTAGGCAGAGTATGTACATTTTGATGGCCTGCGAAGGACCATAGGCGGATTGAAACTGTTATGTGTTGAATAGTTCATCAGTGCTCGATGACTACTCATTACAAAATTACAAGATAGTTCACGAAAACAAAGTTTCCATCGGTGTTATGTTTTGCTTAAAGGAGATGTCTTAAGTTCTGCTGTTTTGTAGCATGTATCATCTATCATATACTGGCTGCTTTGCTATGATGTAAAGCGATGATACTAGTTTCAGTGATAGAAATAGTGATATTTTGCATGTCTATGTTATAAAGGCATTAAAATCTCAACCATGCCACCTAAAGTTTTGAAAGCTGGTATGTCTTTTGCGATCAAAGGAGTCAGCTTTACTCTTCTGCAACCATTTGTGAATATTAACATGTCCTATAATTTTCCCCACTAGAATAGGTACCCTTTTTGTTTTATTGCAAGGTGTTCGTCTTTGAATTTGAAAGTGTAAGCATGATGTGCATCCTCTTTGTTGTCGTCCAGTCCTTTTGTAGGTGAAAGTATTTGCTCACTAATGAGCAGATTATGGATAGGTGCAGCCAGCGACCATTTCACCACGCTCCCTTTCTTCATTTTCCTCTAGGTCCAACCATCATTTTTTTTTTCGTTCAAGTTTCAATATTACCACTCATCCCGCGTAGCCTTTCTCTCTCAAGAACCTCTCCAGTCATTCTTTGAGTCTCATTAGCATTTGCACTAGCTCTGTTGGAAATTACTAAAGCCATGTCCATGATTGCACAAGTTAAACAGTTTCTTGCTCTTTCTTTACTTCCTTTCCTGAATCTAGTGAAGCCTTAGCCTCTGATTCCATAACCTCATAGTTTCATACTGATATATGAAGCTCAAATCTAATGCCAAGCGATTTTACTGCAACTAAAACCATAAGTATGACCTTATGCTTTAACAACGGCTGTGGCCGTACAACAGACAATCTATGGAGTCTATGATCCCTTGTATGTAACATAGAAGATATATGATACAGAAAATTGAACATATTTCATTCGTCTTTAGAGAAATCAAAATTAAAAATTAAAAGATCAAGACCAAAAAATCGAAAGGAGTCATACAAGTCCAGTATTAGTGTCATCAGCAGATTTTGTTTGAACTACTGGAGGCTCATTTCCAGACGGTTCATCAAGATGGTTCTGTGCATAGTCATCGATGATCGATGTCCTCTGCCTCAGCATGGTCTGCTGTTTCTCCTCCTCTGCCCTTACAACCTTCTCCTTGGTTTTCGTGGTGACATCCTCAGTAGCCTTTGCAAATGCTCCCAGTGCAGTCGAAACCCACGAAGCTCCACTCCATACATAAGGGTTGCTCAAGATAGCAGATCCTGCACTGCTTGCCTTCTGCTCAGCAACAGCAAACACAGTTTTTGTCTTTTCGGAGACCAAGAACCGTTCATCCATCTGTTTCACCTTCTCATTGACAACATCTTTTCCCATGCTTAGCTTCTCCATCAGACCGATCTTCTGATCAATGGTAGCAACTGTGGCCGATGCCTTGGACGACAAGTTATGCTGCTCGTCGAATGCTTTTGCCTTGCTAATGGCATACTTTCCCAAGACGAAACCCTTGGCAACAATAGTGCTGACCACATCTTCTGCCTTCTCTACAGCAGAACTAGTTACTGCTGGCCTTTTCAACTACAAAAAGGAATACACATAGTAAGAAACAATTTTGTCCTTGCAATTCAAAGACTAAACCAAACATGAAATTGACTCATGTGAAAGCATCACAAAACTGAAAGGTTGAATGATAAGTACAACTATTTATGTACGTATGTCGCTTATGTATTGTAACCGTACGCATTGCTTAAGATATACCGGGCTTGATGGGATGAGAGCTTCCGGCGGCAGCTGGTACTCCTTAGCAGGTGCAATAGTGACGGGCATATTAGCTATGGTGGCTCCCTGAATTGATATCAGACAAGACACTTAGTAGTAAAACTGAACAATTCGGAACCAATCTACTGCAGCAGGCCTTGTCATGCATCGACATATTCCGAGCAACAAATGAACAGCATTGTCAAAAATGAACATACCGTCAGGAGAAGCGCTGTATCTGCACCTTGTGCATCGTTAAAGGTGACATAAGAAAGCTGGGTGTGTTCGGTTTCACTAACAAAAGATCACCACAAAAATGTGAGAATGACTGAAAGCTAGTTACACTGTCACCATGTAAACAAACAATGTTCACCTTTGCATTTCAACGTATTTGATTTTTCCAGAGAATGAAAAGAAATCTCTGATTTCTTTGGCGGAAACAGTTCTCGCAATGTTGCCAACTTTAATCGTCTTTACCTTTAAAACCATATGAAGTTTGAGTCATATTCTTATGCATATGCTTTGATGTTCTAGTCCATTTTAGAAGTTAGAACATAGTCGTAACACAAAAGGTGTAATTTTCTCACATCCGAAACATTGATGGTGGTGCTGTTCGGTGTGACAGCTGACTGTGGAGCTTCTCCGATCCCCTGGTTTACATTGTCCAACGGAGCCTGCAATGAAACATTTCGGTTGATTACATGGAAGCAACAATCTCTAGAGTAACAAAGAGGAGGAGATGCAGTTTAGATCTTGACTTGTAAAATCAAAAGGAAAAGGACAACATAAATGCAATGCAACATCTTCAATAATTGAAGATTTATCAAACCCTCATTCATGTTGGACGCAACAATAATCTCCAAACAACAAAGCCAAACATGTACATTAGCTCCAACACCATAACCGAATAGATATTCAATCAATCAAATTTATGTCTGAATACCAATCGATCCAATATAAAGAAATTTGAGAACTATATGTGTATGTTCTCTAATGAGAAAACTTACCGACATTTGGATTGAGAATGAATGGCAGTAATTTTTGTTTGAAAGGGCAATGAGAATTGCAGTAAATTCTTTGTTCTCGTTGATCTTGATTTCCTGGATTTATGTTTGCATTTTCTCTCGGCGGTAAATTCGCTTATCGCGTTTTGGTTGTTGATTTTGGGCTTTCAATTCAGCAACTCCAACTCTCTTTTATTTTTCTTTTACTCTTTCGATTTAATAGATAAGTTACTTCTTATATTCATAAGTTTTCATTATAATCTTAATAGAATCATATAAAAAACTAATAATACATAAAAAATCGTTTACTTATTCGGTCGATTGTAATTATATTATCTTCAAAGACTTTACTTTTACCCGAATAGTGACATGGACACTAAAATATACACAATTATGATTTCATTAGAAGAGCACAGTCATGATGCTTGTAGGACTTTATTGACAGATTGTATAAAACCCGACATATGACGTAACTTGTCTTTTAGCGATTGTTTTAGCAATATATTTTCCTTTACTATAAAAAAAGAAAAGAAAAAGAAGAGCATATTTCATCTATGTAAACAACATGTGTAAAACATAAATGGGCATATAACAGTAAAGTACCATTTCAAGGTATTTTGTGACTTTAAAATGTTGGTGCAAAAACAAAAGGACCAAAGCAAAATACTCGAGGGGCATGGACTACTTTTCCAATCAAGAAGCCGCAAATCTATTAGCCTATGGTTATGAGTAATGACCATGCCAAACAAATATAAAAGAGCAAAAGTTGTTCATCCATGTGCATCATGTACACAATACAGCAACACACTTAGTCACACTTGTCACATAATGACATATTTCAGGCTTTCAGCCAAGCCACAACCATAAGAATACATAAACAAAAATTGTTGCCGTAATTTAAAGTGAGAGGGCCATGACTCATGAGTCATGAGGAACATGAGGGCCATGACAGTAGTGGCAAACCTATCAATCTCCGGCGGCCAATAACAAAGAAACACAAAAGGCTGATATACATTCCCATCAAGAATATGACCCTCAATGTATAGCTTAGCAAAGCATCAACTGAAAAGTTATATAGTTCAATAGTGCTCCGGAGCCGGAACATTTCATTTTTCAAGTATTTTCAGATCTTTTACTTTGTAAAAGTTATATTAGCCATGAGAAAATCTAAAGAATCATACATTATCAACATCCAGGCATTTGCACAAGAATGAAGTGAATAATCTCATGCTGTACAACTTCAAACACTTATATGAGAAAATGTGGCAACTTAGATGATACAGTAGCTGTGGTTTTATGGTTTTAATCGTTGAATATAAACCGAGAATATCAAGGACAGACAAAAGGGGCAAAAACAATATCAAGGATCTCATTTGGGGATCAACAGAAAGGAGACCTGTGAGGGATGCCTTTCCTCTTGTGCAAATGCCTCCTTGGCTTCAGGGCTGAACTCACCCAAACATTCATGTCCTCAGACGAGAGAGAGGATTCCATTTCACTCATATATGTTTCCGAACAGTTATTCCCCTGAGGTGAAAAACCACCACATTCTGGAATTCCAAAGGTGATGAAATCTTGACTTTTGTGTTTAGGCTTCACTGATTCTACAGAGGCCTGGAAAAGTTTAATCACATGAATGATCACTGAGATTGATGAACAATGTAAGTATAGGATTGAGTTTAAAATTTGGGAACCATCTTAATTACCTTACAAGCAATGGAGCAGAAGCGATTTGGCATGTCTTGTAGATATCTCCCACAAACATCACAAGCAGAACCAAACTTTGCTTTTGTTGATGGTTTGGCATCCTTGGACATTGGACGAGGATTTAGATGCACAGCCTTGTCACCATTGATTTTATATGTCTGTAGAACATCAAGTTGTCAGTATTTGAGATAAGAACACTCAATTCTTTTGTATAATGTAATTTTAGGAGGAACCAAAAACCTGAAAAAGAAAGTAGGCTAGAAAATGATCCTGACAACATAACTATGTGATGTTGATCAAGCAAGTATACTAGATTTCAGCTAAGAGCAAGACCAACACTGTATGATAAACAGAGTAGATGGATTTATGACTCTGACAAACTGAAGTGCGTTCAAAATGAACATAATCAATTGTTCCTTTTGATTTGTACTCTTAATTGAAGCTTCAAACCATGTTTCCTTCGTCTGAAAACTTCATTAACTACTGAAAATAGATGGACTTTAATGTAAGATTTCAATTACAAGGTTTACAATCACAACACCCTGAAATCGATTTAAGAAATAAAAAATTAAGCTAGCATATCTGTGATTGATGCTATGATCAGAGAAAAGAGTGGAAAGCTTCATCAGACAGCCAGATCAAAAATCATAGTGTAACTAAGCTGATGACTATATTGATATAAATAGATTACTAGACACAATGAAACAATGAAACATACACAATTAATAACAAACCAGACGCATTTTCATCTAGTATGCTAATCAATAACTTGATAGGAAGTCCATTATTGAAGATAACGAGCAAGAGAGATACCTGAATTCTAGCACAATCGACATGCTTCTGGATTTCTTGAAGGCGAATTACATCATGATATACATATTTGCAGATTTGAAGCTTTGTATGGTGACAATGAGCTTTCATACAGTGCCTACAGAGCCGGAGATTACAGTCAATGCAAAAGACATTCTTCTCATTTTTGCGAAGATCTTGATGAACACCACAGGAACCAAAGAATTTGCTATGCAAAAGAGTATCAAGCCAATCTGATTTCTTTGTCTTTTTAGATAGTTCACAGCCTACCTACAACAGTACACAACCAACGCATCCACTTCAAATAGCAAGAACATTTCAAACAATAAACACCACTACCAAATCCATCAACAAACTTTATCACCATTCAAGATTCAATTTTGATTGTCAGGACTTCAAAAACACAAAACCCACAATCACAAAATCACAAATTCATCAGTTTAAACTAAAATTCAAGCACAGAAACCAATGTAACTTCACACAGTCAATCTCACAAACACAATCTTGACACATTCCTAGCATCAATCCACTTCCAAATTCCACAACTATCCAATCAAACACACAAGACCCACAATCAAAGATCACAACTTTCATCATTTCTAAATCAAAACCACAATCCAAAAACTACTGCACAGAAACCAATGAAACATCATCCAATAAAAAAAAAAAACACTTAACAACCATCCAAATTCTCACCATTCTTGAACTCACTAACGAACTGGGTCTGCTGGGATTGCAGTAACTGATACAACAACAGACAAAAGATGAAGAATTTGCAGAAAAGTCCAGATGGGTTGTGAGCAAAGTTGAGAAAAGAAGATGAGAAGTGACAGAGATTTTGAGTAGTCACTAAAGTTATAAAAGAGCTGTCTCCAATTTTCTCTCTCTCTCGCTTAATTATTATTGGAATAAAAAAAATAACAAAACTATCCGCGGGAAGCTTAATGCTTGTTAACCGTCGGATCAAACTCAAACGTAATCAGACGGTGTGTAAATTTAGCTAATTATTGCAGATAATAAATTAATAAAATAACAAGGTGAGTGGGTATTTTCTTGCGTGGGGCCCGGTGCCGCAAACCCTAATTTTGTAAAAGGTGAGTGGTAAGTCTCCTTTTCCCGCCGAAATAAGCGGGATTTTCGGAGATGTTTTCTTGTGTCTAATTTAATTTTTTTTGTTTCCTTTTATATTTTGTTGCTATTAATAAGCGTTCTTTGACTTAAGTCGTGTTTTGGTAATTGCTGGGTATTATTACATTTAAAGTTTCTTGGTGTAAATTTGGTTTATCGAAAAAATCTTGGTTCAAGGAATGTTGGTTTTTCGAAATGGGTAAACTTTAAGTCTGTCTTTGACTTTATATGGCCAAATCTTTTTATTTATTGAAAACAGAAAAGATGTCTAGAATTTTATTAGCAAGTTGTTTAAAGATTACCTGAATCGACTCCGACGACAAATTATTTGTCTGATCAATACTCTAGAATTTGTTTAATTTGATCGACGGCTAGAGAAAACTACATAAAAATATAAGTTAAATCCGTTACAACAAATTCAACTCAGGACGGCGAAAAGAGAGTAAAACGATATATATAAAAGGATGTGAAATCCACACATCTTTTTTTCTTTTTTGATTAATACATTCACAAAAAGACAAAGTTTGAGTCACTAAAAAACAAAATTTAAGTTACCAAAAAAAAAAAATGATGTGTGGATTTCAATTTAAAGTGTGTGGATTTCATATCCTTATATAAAATATATTATAAAGTAGACCAACATAAATTTTGCATAAATCGAATCTCATCTCCTTTCTACATCAAAGTGATTTAAAGAGTCTAGGAGAAATGTTGTACGTTAAAAAAATATTTTTCGATGGAATATTTTTGTTGTCACATTAAAAATATGAAAGACATGAGAGCTTGCCCGAGTGAAAAGAAAAAAGAAAAAGGAAAAAAGGAAGAAGCAAATTCATAACCGCCAACTCAGAACCATCTTTTCTACAAGACTAGCCCCGATCAGCATATGCCTATGAGTATATGGTAATTACCTCTTCCATGATATAGAGTTGAATCAGTTGATCGTTATATAAATGAAATCTTAATGAAACTATATTTGTTATTCACATTGGTGTTCTGAATTATCAGGTAACCCTTTGTGTGTCAAAATTGGATAACTAGATTTGTACTATAACACCACATCATGTTCTAGCCAAAATGAGGATACCAGATAATGGGTTTCTCTAGCTTATGCTGTCCTAAACACTATATATGCAATGCACCCCTTTGTTGCTCTAACTCATAATTTCGGCACCTCGATTTCCAACTTGGTTAGTTGAGGTTTCTTGAGCAGAACGCTTCGGCCCGAGTGAAGCTGAACCTGATATGTGGAAAAGAAATGTGCTTTCCTTATTTGAACTAATCATAATGTAGATGATGTTTCCGCCTTTTGCATCTATTGATGTACCAACTGGCATGTTTCTGGAGTCCCATGCCTATCAACACCTTGAGGCTTGTCAGCATAACATAGGTCATTGCAAAGAGGACAAGAATCCAAAAGAGTTTCCATGGTAAGGGACTGTGCGGAAGGTGTGCAGCATATACTGGAGTAAGCACTCGGATGACCTAAAACGAAGAGCACAATACAGATAAGAATGATGGTATATTTTCTAACAACCATTAATAGTCACAAGCAGAATTGAACACTATAATCTGTTCAAGAAAACTCCATTTCAGCTGCCTGTTCATGTTCTCATCTAGATGGATTACGTACAGTGACTGCATTCTTAATTTCAGCACATCTAAAATCTTATCTCAGCAAGTAGAGAACTTTTCAATATAGCATTTCCAAGTTGATTAATTGTGCAATGATTTTAAATGCAAGGTTAAAGGCCCGACTCATAACCCATGGTTTACAACATTGTCCTGAATTCTCACTACAGACAAACAGATAGATGTTACCAACCATATAAAGTAAGCAATGTCTTGAAACAATGCAACTAATGTGAAGAAAAGTCATACAAGTAGCTTACCACGCAGGCAGGTGCTAGAGGAATAAATGTGAGATTCTTCTTTGCAGCCTCTGGTTGTATATTTAAAGTCTAAGGAGAAGAAAACAAAGGTCAGTTTTCTAAATCACAAATATCCAAAGGAAAGATAGCACTTGTTGTTTTATGTAGTAATGATCCTTATCAATATGTTTATATATGGTTCACTGTAAAGCAACAAAACAATCTCAAGAGTAACAACGCAAAAATGTGCATGCATTGCATGTATGTGCATTTGCTATCAATGGAAGTGCTGTGAACTTAAAGTACTTCGACCAAGACAGAGATTGAGCAGCCCAAAAATGTGGAAAGCATCTATACTTAACTGAAATTTTAGTATTGATCATAGAGCCACCCAATTCCAAACCACATCAAACCTTATCCTCAACCTTCACATTCCTACCAAGAAGGATGCATATCTAAGATCAACCACAAAACTTATTTGTGAAGAACAAGAACCTACTAGGCTCAAAATATAAATAATAAGACATTTATTGGACATTAGTAGCCGAATTACGTGTACTTTCCTGGCGTACAAAACATGGTCTCATCTATGATTTCAAGCTAAGTTAGTTTACATCCAAACTATGCCTAGAGTAAGCATATACTACTGCAGTGTGATCTCACCGCAGACTGTTAAACTCTGTTTCAGTACAGGTTCATACCTTATTCCTCTGCACTCATTGGTATATTATCTAAACATACAAAATTTTGCTGAACGGATCTAAACTGAATAAGTATTATAAGAAAGCTATCCACACAATGAACAAAACATTACCTGCTTGCATAGGTCTTCAAGAAACTCAGAGTATGCAATGGGCTTTATGTCATTGAACTTAGCAATGAACGAGTGCTTTACGATATCAATAATCATTTCACAGACAAATACCAACCCAGCGTTCTGCAAAATCCAAATGTTAACACTTTCCCAACAAATGTTTACTGGGATAGAATAAAGTTTCTTTCTAAAAGAATAACTTCCCACAAAAATGCTTGGAGAAACTTACAAAAAGAAAATTCTCAAACCAGGGACCCTCAGCCTCCAGAATATTTTGAGCTAGGATGAATATGATAAAAGCAGAAATGTGGAATCTCTCTATTGAATCTGGTCACAAGCAAAAAATAAAATAAATCTAAAGGATTTAAGACCATCTGAATGATTAAAAGGACACAGAACCACATCTAGTTTAATTCATATAGAGGCTATAAGCCAATAATAATAAGAAAACTCACCAAAGTATACGAGACTATGAATGTTTTCCTTACTGTATCGCTTAAATACATTGCTTTTTATCTCAGCAAAGTTATTGGACACCAGCAAAGCAAACAAGGCATTATTGTGAGCAACAATGCAGGTTGACAAAGTAATTGCCTGAGCTAAGAGGATAAATGAATGAATAAGTATGTAGAGTCAAGGATCACAATGACATTGAAGGGAAAATAATAGAACAAAATCTTAAATTTCCAAAGTAAGGATATTTGAGGCAGTCACAGCTAAAGCCTGGTCACAAGTAAATCTCCAAATCCAGAATCCAATGTTTTCTGTTGGACAACTAGCAAGTCCGTCTGCTGAGTTAAATAGTGTTTGCAATACATCTCCATTGAAACTCTGACATAGTTTGTCAAATATCTGTATGGAGGAGCAAGAATCAGTAATGAATGGGTGTCAGCTAAAACACTGTAACAAGAAGTATCAAACTAAGAGACTGACTTTCCCCGGGTTCCCGGGGGGGGGGGGGGGGGCCGGGGGGGGGGGGGGCGGGGGGGGGGGGGGGGTCCTAAAAGACTGATATTAGAGCAACCACCCATTGTCTGTTCATCATAAGTGAACCATTCTACATGAATGAGTGAGATAGGCAGCATATTACAATAAGCCAGACTATTTGACCCTTGATTTTGGTAATAACCTTTCATTAGTCAGTGTACAAATTGTTTACGTCAAATTTTCGTTTTTTCATCTCTTTTGCTTTTTGTAAGTCTTAACTTTAAAGTATAGAATAAGTAATTGTTTATAGACACTGCTAGCAATGCTTAAAAAAGCATCTCTGAGTTATATTTTACTCCTGGCTGAGGCCGCCAGCCTTCTAAAAGGGTCAAATACAGAAATATCTAGATTTCGGAAGAAGGAAAAGAACTCAACGAGGATATAACATAAATTAGATCATAGTTCATAATCTCTGTTACCTCCAACACATTGTACACAACATACAGTTTGATTGTTCCTTGACCACGAATCATGTGATATATTAAGCTGATATCTGAAACAACCAAATGAAAAGATTAAAAAGACCAGTTAGTACAGTGATCTGATATTTTTCTAATTGAGGGAATTGGGATCAAATTCTAATAATTCCCGCTCACTGGCTACTATATTAGATGTTCATGAAAAATTTATACTACTCATTTTGGGAAAAGCACATATTAAGTTCTTACAAACCTGTTCGCTCCAAAAGAATGACACCACAAGCCATTATCGTAAAACACCCAAAATCAGACAGCTCTGCTGCAGATGGCCTCTTAAACTGCCTGCCACAAGTATGCTCAGGTTTTGTTGTAAATTTCACAATTCTTATCATTTAACCATGAAACAGACCCAAGAGCACAATGACAACTGAATTCACAACACTGCTTCGAGCTCAAAAGCACCCAAATTTTACTAAAATATTGAAGCAAGGAAAATACTGACCTCCTTGTACGCACAAGTCTCCAAAGGGTCATCAAAATTCTTGTCGGCATGATAGTCAACAACGAGAGAAACGAATCAAGACACACGAAAAAGCCAACATCAATCAGCTGCAACAAGACTTTGGTCATTAGCCACACTCTAAAATCAAACTTTCATACACACATTTGCTTTTCTAGCTGCTAAAGTTTACCAATTCACATCTCCAAGGTAAGCGAAAGATGGTATCGTAAACCCTCTCTCTTTCTTTCTCATTGCCAAGAGTTGTTGTGCTCCGCAGCGAATTCCCATTAGACATTTCTTCCATGAAGTACCTCAGTGGAGACTTGTCCACTGAAAATATATCTGACCCAAAATTTAAATAAAACATTAACCAATTGTTATGAAACAAAGATGAACATACACACATTGTATGAGTGAAAAGACTAAAAGACCCACAGTTCGGATCTTCGGTCATGACTCGCTGCCAATCCAACGACTCCGTCGTCTGCAATTTCGGAACCAAATTGCCGTTCGGCTTAGCCGCCGCCGCCTCCACGGCGCTGTCCTCTTTGGCATTGGCCTCACCTTCCAAACTACCACCACCAGACGGCGTCGTTTCGTCAACAACCGCTCCTCCGGCGCCGGCATTGACAGTCCTCTGCCTCAATTCCGCGGCGCCAAAACTGTTCTGGTCGGTGACGACCTCCGTCGCGACGGAGCACAGCACCGTCTGGCTGAAATTGAATTCCAATCCGTTAACCACGGCGCCGTCGTCGTCGTCCGCGACGGCGGTGGGGCTCTCCGGGATGGAGCAGTTGGCGACGGCGGCGGTCCTCTTCTTCTTCTTCCTGCGCTTTCTTCGCGGCGTTGCGGGTGTTTGATCGGCGGCGCCGTGCGATCGGATTGGATCTGAGTTGGATCGGTAGAAGAGTCCGGCTTCTTCTTCTTCCTGGACGGAGCTGTTTCTGCTGAGAATCTCGTAGGAGAGATTCCGGCCGCCCGATCTCAACGCCATGAAGGACTTCAGAGCTTCACGGCTGCCCTAGACTTTATCGGAGATTCATCTCGGAAATTTGAGTGAAGGAAAAGAATGAATAAATGAAAGAATGACACTCTGGTTTTCTTCTCCTGATTGGTTTCGTCCAGTTTCCTGTCACCCTTTGTCACTGCATACAATCATACGACATGTCGCGTGGAAATATGAGTTACTCATTCGTTAGTTTTGGGCAACTCATTATTTGATTTCAACATAAATGCAGTAATTAATTTTCATTAGAAATGGGTGTTACCACCGTGAGAATCAATTTTCTATATGTGACTATATCAATATACTTTGTATTTTCTTGATGTTATAAGAAGATTTTTTTGTTGCTGTAATCAACAAGATTTATACTTCGATTTACCATAATTTTTAATGTATATAAAAAGAAAAGGGTAAACTGCAAAAAAATACCTGAATTTTGAAACTCATTTTAAATAAATACCCCATCTTCAGAATCTTTCAAATAAATACTCGAGCTATGCAAAATCTTACAAAGTCTCAATTTCGTTATATATTCCGTTAAACGAACCATTAACTTGTCTACGTGGCATGTGTGACGTGTCAATTCCTATTGACTGGACCTGTCAACAAGAGTATTTTAGACCACCCAAAAATTTAGTTTGCACGTTTTCATTCCCTCACTATCTCCCTTAACCCTAAATTGTCAGCCTTCTCCATTGAGTTTGCACGTTTTCATTCCCTCTGCAAATTGAGCATTGCACTTTGCTTAGATATCACAATATTCATTTGCCTCATGTATAACTGCTAAGGTCAGAATTGTTTCTAATCGGGAAAAAAAGAAAAACCGTAACTGCTAAGGTCAGCATCTAGGCCAACAAAACTATAATACTGAGAGACTCAAAATGAGAATCAACTTAATCATAAAAGAACTTGATTGCATGTAAAGGAAGTCTTGTATGTAGCCAACTTGTTTACAACATTAAAAAAAATGTTCCAAAGCCTGTTCTCTAGTAGTTCGAAGTCTGGAAATTTGAAAGCATAATAATTGAAACTGGAAAGTTCAATCAACCAAAATAACCAAAACCAAATGCAAAGACAAATTAGATGATCAGATGATGCCAAGGTGATTCATCATGACCTCAAAGTCTGGAGATTACATTCATATCAAAGTAATATAAGTTCATAATTATGCCTTCTTTGGTGGTCTTCCTCTTTTCCTAGCATTAGATGTACAAGTTGTCGATGCTTGGCTTGCCTGTTCAATGACATTAATTGCATAGATATTCAGTTAAGTTCAAATATAAAACTAGTCAGTAATTTTAGCAATTTAATATAAGAAAGGAATACCTGAGTAGAGGGTGTTGATGATTTTCTACCAACATTATGTTGCAGAGGTGCATGAGTAGTGGATGGTGTTGGTGGAGTTGTTCTTGTAGAAGTTGAGGAAAATAGTACAGCTCCTCTTGCAGATGTAGATGTAGATACTGAAGTAGTTATTGGTTGTAGCTAAAAATACAAAGCATTACAAACATCATAAGAAAAAACCAATTAGATATATGCATGCATTGATAGATTCATTTTAAAAATTTTCTAGGTTCACAATACTTGATAGGACATATGACACCAGCAGGCAACAAAATCAGAATTTTCAGCTAAATTAAAAGTGAAATTCAGCACAACTAATAACTTACTGTAGCAGCTGCACTGATTTGTGGATTTTTTCTTGGCCTTCCTCTTGGTTTTGGGGCAGGCTTTTGTTTTGGAGGAAGATGTCGATGACATGATCTTTGATTGTGTCCTGTTTTACAAAGCATCAAACAATAATTATAAGGCTTAACTTGAACGACAACTGAAAAATTAATCTGCAATGACAATACGAGTTGTTACCTGGTTGACAACAACGTCCATAAGTCATGACTGCTCCAGTCTTTCCAAGCGTAGTTCTTGTTGAATTGTCTTCCTTCTCGAAATGATCTTTTATCCGTACTTTCCTTGGCCTTCCTGGTTGCCTAGTATAAGAAGGTGGAACTGGAGTTGGATAATCTGTTCTTGGCCACATCATCTCACCATTAATTGGGTTGATAAGGTTGTTATAAGCCTTGAAATAAGTCTCTGTTAACAACATTTTATCAACAAAGGTGTCTATTGACATTCCACCCATGTAGTGTATTGAAGCGATTGCATGCTTGCAAGGAATACCTCCTAATTGCCATTTTCTGCACTCACACATTGATTGCTCCAAGTTAACAACAAATTGTTCACCTGGACCCTTCACTTGATATTTAGGTCCTCCTGACCATTCAACTGTCAACGCACCAGTTAGCACTTTTCTGTGCTCAATCTTTTTGAATACTTTAGGACACACTTTGTGAGGCCATTTCTTCATCTTATCCCTCCTTGTATGAATTCTTCTCATCAAAAGACACCTGATCAACTCAAGCATAGTGATAATTGGCTTATCTCTAGCTGGAAGGATAGTCTTGTTAAGGGACTCACACATATTGTTCATTAGCATGTCACACTTAACATAAGTTCGAAAGTGTGATTTTGACCAATACTCTGCTGGGAACTTAACCAACCAATCAAATGCAGCTTTGCTCAAGACCTTGAGTTCATCCATGTGTTTTTTAAACCAAGGCTGTGTAGTAGACTTTGCAGCTACCCACAGTTTGTCTTTTAGCACTTTCCCTCAAAACTTCGATCTAAAGTTTGTATAAAGATGCCTTGTACAGAAGCGATGCTCAGTATTGGGGAGTACATCATTAAACGCACCAGGAAGTCCTTTCTGTTTGTCTGAAATGAAAGTCCAACCGTACTGGTTTACAATGTTCAAATCATACGCAATAGCTCAAGAAACCATGTCCAGGAATCCCTTGATTCCAACTCCACTACTGCATATGCAATGACCCATGTTTCATTATTAGCATCAATGCCACAAGCAGTTAGTAATTGCCCTCCATAAACTCCTTTCAAATGGCAACCATCTAACCCAACCAAACATCTACAACCTTCTTTGAACCCTTTCTTACAAGCTTCTAAACATATGTACAACCTTTTGAACTTTGGATAGCCATCAACGAAGTCACATTGCATTTTAGTTGTAGTGCCAGGATTAGTCCTCTTCAACTCTTCACAATAATCCCAAAGCCTATCATATTGCTTTTTCAGGGTTCCTTCTATTTCATCGATTGCTTGTCTTTTCGCTCTATATGCTTTCATGTTAGAAACCCAGCAGTCCACTCATCAGAGGCAACATCTACTATTGCATTTACAGGCATATTTGGATCTGATTGCAGTCTCTTCTTGAACTTTTTTGCTAACCAATCTGCTGTACAAATGCAATTATTATAAACCCTTGAGCAAGAATGCTCTCCAACATATTTTTTGACCTGCAATGTATAATCATTAGGAGCTCTCTTTCCAGCATAAATTAGCCAAGGGCAGAATTCGCCTTTGCATAAAACCTTCAGCTTAAATTCCTCATTTATCTTCCATCTCATCTCATAACCGTGCAACATTGCATACTCTAGAATGGCTGCTCTGAAAACATGACAATTACTAAATAACATCCCTAACTCAAATTGGGGGTCCTTCATATCAGTTTCAGAGTTAAACTCTAGCTCCCTTTTTCCCCCAGAATTATTTCCATCATCAGAGTCATGGATGCTTCTCAGTTCCTCATTTGAAAGATGGTCTTCTTCCTCTTCTACATCTTTCAATTGAAAATTATTCATTACCATATCCCAACTTTCAGGTTCCATGCTATGACTAAAATTATTTGTAATATTTGCTTCACTCCCATAAGTAGTTTCACCATCATTAGCACATGCATTGACACGAGCACTTTCACCATCTTTGCCACTAGCTTGAACATCAATACCACTTGTTATGCCATCACTATAACCAACCTCTTCATAATCATCATCCCCACTGTAATCACTATCAACAAAATTAGCTTCAGGATGATAATCTCCCTCTAAATTTTCGTTATCATTGTCATCCTTCTCATTAGCTAGTTCAACATGCATTAAATCACAAGCATTGTCATCTTCATCTAAGTGATCTAATCCTAACTCTTTAGTCACAATATTTTTTCTATTTCTAACTCCCACATTAGAACTTTTACTGAGGTCTATTCCAAAGTCATTGAGATCCCACCCTAAGTTAGCAATATCACAAGGAGCAGAGTCTAGTATATGCTCTAAGTACACTTCAATTATCCTCACATCTGGCACAAAAGCCACCATATCAACAACATCATCATCCCTTTTTAACAAAGTCATGGCAGCTCCAATTCCCGTCCCGGGCAACTTATACCAATAATTTATTATGCCATGATGACCTAATTCTTTTGCCATTGTAATAATCTCACACATAGACATATTATCCTTGTCACAATAGTCAAAGTGAGCAATATGTCCATTTACATAGCTCAGCGGTAGCATATCGCCATTGTGATACATTCTAATTGTGAATTTATCTGGATCAACTGCAACATTGAAAGCATAATTCAATTCTCTAATTCTTTAAGTAGTATAGAAAGTGTAGATTATATTGTTATAAATATATATCCATCACGCCATAACACAAACGTAGTAGCAAAATGAACAAGTCCTCATGGTTTTTTAATAAATGAACAATCCCAGAGAGAGAATTGAAAACTCACCATAACTTAGTTCATCAAAATATCCAGTCCTCAATGCCCAGGCCATCAAATCAACAAAGTCAAGCACAATACCTTCGCAGCAAAGAGAAATATACTCAATTCTCTAGTTTTGTAAGAATCAGAAAGACTGATTTGATCCCTAAAGACATAAAGACATAACACCACGTAAATTTGATAGATTCAGGGATACTATACTCGAAATTACACCCTACTTCATCAAACAAAAATCATGTTTCTTACCAATCGTATGTTCACTTGCATATAGAGGGATTCAGGGAAGTATTCTTCAATCCCGACCTTGATCTTCACTCTACAAACACAATTTCAGAAACTGAAAAGAATGTTTCATATTGCACGTACGCGTGAACTGTAACAAGAACGGCAAAGAAAACGTGCAAACTCAATTGAGAGGGCTGACAGTTTAGGGTTAAGGGTTTAGCGGGAATAAATTTTTGGGTGGTCTAAAATACCCTTACTAACAGGTCCAGTCAATAGGAATTGACACGTCACACATGCCACGTAGACAAGTTAATGGTTCGTTTAACGGAATGTATAACGGAATTGAGACTTTGTAGGATTTTGCATAGCTCGAGTATTTATTTGAAAGATTTTGAAGATGGAGTATTTATTTGAAATGAGCTTCAAAGTTCGGGTATTTTTTTGTAGTTTACCCAAAGAAAAATAAGGCTCGAGTATAAGAAAAGAACATGGTTGATGATGTGTTGGCTAAAGTGCCTCTAAGACTCATAATAAGTGTTTTCTTGAGACACCATCGGTCATTATTGTTGTTTTTTTTCCGATTACTTTATGAAATCCTTGTTGATAATAATACGAGTATTTATTGGTTAATTAAGACATGTGGACTAAGTTTTAGTTTGCCTCTCGCCCCCGTTAGTACCCAAAAAAATATCATTGATGTTCTTATAGTTAATATCACCTTATAGTATGCTCAATCAAATAAAAATATCACCTTATAGTATATACTGTTAATCTTCTTAGTATTCAATCACAATTTTGGGACTATGTACTAGACTTCCCCAAATGTGTATCTCCTTCAAAATATAATTATTTGCATATGTACTTAGACCAAGTCCAAGTATATCTTCAGCTATAGGACATTTTGAATAGTTTTATTCCTTGTTTGGCAGCCCAACATATTTTGGATTGGGTGAGCATCTGTCCAATGCCAAAATTACAATATAATACTACCTAATTTCTCTAAATGTAAAAATAAAACAAGAGCCGCGTGTAAACTAAAAACAAAAAAATACGACGGGCCGCCACTAACTACGTATCATATTATTATAGTAACACATTCTCTAGTCGTCAGTAAGGAAAAATATAGTAGGCTTGTTAGGTTCTGTGATGTCTACCGTCCCTTCTAACATCTTCGCCACCTTCCCCATCGACGGCCTCATCTCCGGCCGGTCTTGAAGGCACCACATCGCCGTCTTCACCATCCGGTTCACCGTATCAAAATGCGCCTTACTATCATAACAATGCTTGATCTGACGGTCCAGAATATCTTCCACATTCATCTCCTTAAACACCTTATCAAACGCCCATCTCGGAAAATACCAATCCTCGCTCTCTATCATTGACCCTTGAATCTCGTTATTCCTTACCCCACTCACAAGCTCCAACAACACCATTCCGAAGCTGTACACGTCAGCCTTGGGCGTGATCGGGTCCATCTTGACCCACTCAGGCGCCATGTACCCTCGTGTCCCTTGCATCCGCGATATGCTCACCATGTCCTCCTTCTTCTTCAGCTTCGCCAACCCAAAATCCGATATTTTCGGGCAAAAATCATCGCCCAGTAGTATATTTTCCGGCTTAATATCACAATGCAACACCCATTCGAGACACTCCTCGTGCAAGTAAGCAATTGACCTCGCTACCCCCAACGCAATGCGGTACCTTATTCCCCAATCAAGAATCGGCTTCTCATCCGCCGGGGCTCCATTTTCCGAGTCCTGATCCGTAGACGAAACCCGAGCCGGTTTGAAAAGGTACTTGTCTAGTGACCCATTTGGAACATACTCGTATACTAGTATTCTCTGACCTTTCTCGGCGCAAAAGCCCCATAACCTGACCAAATTGAGGTGGTGCATCCGTGCAATGATCGTCACCTCCGCCCAAAACTCGGCGTCGCCGCCTGTCACTTGTTTCAAACACTTGACCGCCACCACCCTCTGATCCGTCAGCTCTCCTCTGTAAACATCCCCAAACCCGCCTCTCCCGATCAAATTCGAGAAGTCTTTAGTCGCCGCTTTCAGCTCGGCGTACGAAAACCTCTTCGGCCCGCCGGCCGGAAGAAACTCAAGCCCGAGCGTCCGAGCCATATCTCTATACTTTATGTACTTCTTGATAAAGGCCCAGAAGAACAACACCCCGGAAATCAGCTCAGCAGCGAAAAGAGTACAAATGATCACTATGTTCCTGGTGGTCGCATTCGACTCTTCCGGCGGCAAGGGAAGGCTGATCTGCACCGGACACGTCGTCTCCAGCAGCTCCGTCATGCCGGTGAAGTTTGACTTATCGGTTTCGGAATTGTCAACACGTAGAAACATAGCTCTTTCCGACCCCGGCGACCAGTAGCCGTATAGCAACCGGTCCAGCTGCAGCACACAGAAGCCTTGGCCGTCGTATTTGAACATGAACCCCTCGCAGTTGTCTCTGCTTAAACATCTTGACTGGCATTGACTGAAGTTAGTTGCGGGCCAATTCGTCTGGTTTGACCCGCCGGTAAAGTTGACGTAATCGAGCTGAAGAAAGTTGGTGGACTTTTTCGAAAGAGGGATCTTCCTAAGACATCCTTGGTCTTCGATTTTTCCGTTCGGTACCGGAGTAAACCCCGGCGGGCAGACGCAGTAGTAGTCTGAAGTCGCGCCGTCGCTGACGCAAATGGCGTTGGGTCCGCACGTGCCGTGCACCTGACAGAGCTCGTAGCCGGATTGCCAGACGACTGTCCAGCTATGCAAGCTCGGATCGAAGCTGTAGATGCGGAGGTTGCCGTCGTTGTCAAGAGTGAGTCTTCTTGATCTTTTGAGACCGAAGTCGGAGACGATGAAGGACGCGCCGTTGGCCTGCGTCATTTTCCCGGCGCTTTCGAAGCTCTGGAAGGCGTTGGTGAGGTCCTGGTAGGGTTCGGTGACGTTGAAGACGAGCTGGGTGGAGTTGATGAACCGGAACTTGCGGTTTTTGGAGACTAAAGTGAAGTTGTTTCCAGTTAAAGTCTGGTTGGGTAGCGCGGTGTCGGTGGGGAAGGTGAAGCTCTCCCAACCGCCGTAGATTAGGTTTCCGTCGTTGCGGAGCTTGAGCTGCGTGGTGTTGGTTTCACCGGAGGGGGTGTTGGCCAGAGGTTTTGGTTAGAGGAGGAGGAGGAGTTGGAGAGGAGGAGGAGGCCGGTGGAGGTGATGGAGAGAGCGGCGGAGGGGGCTAGTGGGTAGGTGGTGGACCAGACGACGGAGTTTGCGGCGGAGATGTTGTGGAACCAGATGGAGAAGTTGAAGAGGTTTGGGGAGGAGGGGAGGGGGAGGAAGCCGGCGGCGAAGGCGGAGTTGGGGGAAAGGAGGGTGAGATCGTCTCGTGGGGTCCATGGGGAGTTGGAGATGGAGAAGGAGGAGAGGGTTTGTTGGGCGGAGGAGGGCGGCGGGGTTGAGATGAAGAGGAGGAGGAGGAGGAGGAAGAGGAAGAAGGTAGACATGGTTTTTGGGATTCAACTGATCATTCAAGTAGAACATGGAGTTGCGTTTGTTTTTATATAGATTATAGAGGAGAGTAGAGGTTACGCTGATTCTGATACGATCGGATTGTTTTTGTTTTGGTCAGCGATCGGATTAATGTTGTTTGGTGGTGGAAATTTGATGGCGGCCGACGGGGGTTTGAAGGACTTGACTTTTGAAGTCTGCTGTTGACTTGGAACCTGAGCTGAGAAGAGAGAGCAGGGAGGGATGGGCTCCCGCCAGAAATGGAGGGACCCAGATGACATGTGAACTGAGATTAATATATTAATGATAGGGATAGATAGGGCTTCTTGGATATATTCATTTCTGTGTGGAGTAAAGCTTACGAGGGTGCCTTGTTGACTGGGCAAGATGACTAAGAAATCAGAAGCCCTAGACCCCTAGTAGACGTCCTAACTGCGAATAGAAAGTCCGTGTTATCGGTTTGGATATATATATGATGGTATGGCTGATGGCTCCCAAATTTACCATACCGTAACAATAAGGGGCGATGCCAAAATTAACCCAGTGGTGATTATTGGATCACAGATTCACAATGTAAGGGGCACTTGTTTCTTCTTAATTCTTCTCCTAGCTTTAAGAGAAGGTTTTCGACAGAATGCGTTCATTTTGTTAACTGTTGTCACATTGGTGTTATGCGAAGTGTTTTGGCGTATCAAATTCAGTGAGAGACGTCATATAGTAGCTGAATCGAAATGGAGTTAGCAAGTTCATCTTCGACATGTATTTCACAAAAGTTAATCTTTAAGCTTATACCATTGCACACATACAAATCAATGTTGCAGTTTGGAATCACTCTCTTCCCCTTACTGTTGCTTTAAAATGCTGTACATTTAGGTTTAAGCTTTAGTTCTCTTTTGTTTTTCCATTCTTTACAACAACAACAACAAATTATGCAAGTTTTTCCATCTAGCTAGGCACATCTAGTTTGGATATTTTCTTTCATGTTTCAGGCAACGTTGCCACACCGGCGTGAAAGACACTTCAAACTGATCTATATATAGAAGTCAGAAACAGAAAAAAAACCATCTTCAATAATAGAGGTCGGATTGAATTTGATTGGATGTAGGTCAATCTGAATTTAATTTGAATAATACATGGCTGTCTTGATTGTGATTTGATGCGATATTTAGTCAATTGAAGGTGCTCCACAATCTCAAGACTTTGCGCAACCCGCCGGGAGGCATCCTTTCCAGTTCTCTATTCTGTGTTTCCCATCATATATAGTCGAGGGAAGGGAATGAAAGAGCTACACTATGCAAAATTGTTAATTTGAAAGCTACCTATAACACTTAAAAAGTACTACGTACTATTTCATTCTTTCATCTAGGCCAAAGTATATGATTTACACAAACCGACAAATGACAGCAAGCTAGTCCTGCCTTGGATCATGGGTTCTACTAAGTTGTTGCATTGGAAAGAAATTAAGTTAAATTGATCGACAATACCAATGAAAGAATTAAAGTTTAAGATCATATTGAACAGTTAAACTGCATCGAGGAAGAGAACGAACCCCATATCCATAACTAATATATATGTAGTTTATGATTGAATATGCAATAGTTTCAAGGCAACCTATGCAATCTGTTTGGAACATTTTCATCCTGAATAATCACACAAAAAGTAATGGGGTCGAGCCTATACAACTCTAGGGAAAAAAATCAAGTAAATAGTAATTCAATGTAATTCCTAACATGATCTAATTTAATTGTAGCCCTCAATGGCTAGTTTATTAATTCCTTAACTTTTTCATGCCATGAGTATGAGATTGATACTCGCTGCAATGTTCAGCTAAGCTAGATTAAGGAAGGAATGGCGTTGTTGGTGGTAACAAAACCATGGTAATTTTGCCTCATCATGCTCGACTGGTAGAAAGGGTTAACGACGTTCGGATCGTACAAGCACAACATGTTGTTTTGTTGATGATGAGAAGGCGAGACATTGATGGAAGCTTCAAGAATGCTCTCCCAGCTCTCCTCCACCTCTTCAAACTGAATCAACATCTTCTCTTCTTCCTCTTTCCGAAAACGAATTAAGGGCTTCACGTCCACGTTATCCTTACCGAACTGAATCAATGGCTTCTCCCATTTTGTACTAACAAGAATGCTGCAGTCGTCCTCCGTTGGGGTTTCACTAGAGCTCTCCACTAAAGAAGAGGATGGCGATGAGGTCGGAGTGGAAGAGGACTGATCTGTCAACTGCCACATCCCATGGAGGAAGTTCTCAAGAGCATGGATCTGAATATGTGGGATTCTATCAATAAATGGATACTCGTATGCACCACACAATCCCATCGCCTTACACCAGTCGTAGAATTCACCGAGCTCATTTGCTTGCACTGCTGCCTTCTTGTAAATCCCAAAAGCCGTTATGCAATTCCGATAAGGCATCTGAAATAGGCTATCAAGAACCATAACAATTTCCCTCCTAAAGATTGTGTAACACACAAAGCTGTCTCGAATTAGAAGTTTCATGGCTACTTGGACCAAATAGCTTCTAGCTGCCGGCCCTGTGGGCCGGCAGTCCATGACTCGATCAATCAGGCTTTGTAGCTGCGGCAACATTTCAAGCATTCGACTCATTTCTTCCATTTTTGCTGATAAGCTCTGAAACTTTGGTTCATCATCTTCTTCTTCCTCTTGTTCATCTTCTCCTTCCTCTTGATATTGTAGTTGTGGTAATTCTTGGGGTGCCGTGTTGTCCAAGAAAAAGCAATGAAGAGCTTCGTCGAGGAGCTGAGCATAGGATCTGATAAACGCTGTGTAGTCTGCTGAAGCAGAGGAGGAATCATCGCGAAAGCGACAGTTGTTGAGAGACATCAAGCCAATGGAACGTATCCAAAGGAGCTCACTCCGAAACAAACTGTCGTCGGGGACTGCACGGAGGAGACGGTGGAGGAGGATCAAGCACTTGAGTGCAACTCTCCAGCATCGAGTCTTGCTGAAGCGGCGAGAGAAGCTGAGTGAGAATTCTCTCAAAGTGGTTGGAGAGATGGAGAAGATTTTCAAGAGCTCTTGAATGTACTTTTCCGGCAAAGGCAAGTCATCCGGAGCGGTTGCTTTTATGATGATGAGTTCCACGTTGCAGAACCCTCCAACCGTGGCGATCTTTGCGTAGCTCACGGAGGTGTGCTCTCTTAGAGCGGTGAAGACTTGCCGGAATCGCCTCTGCATTTTGGAGAAGAAGAGATAGAGAAGTTGCAGGACTAGTACTATGATGTGTCTAGGTAAATGAAGTGGGATGAGTTGCTTAGTTGCTTTATGTGTATACAATGACAATGTAGTGGCTTTGATAAGATCGAAGCTTCAACTGCCCAAAGTCTGTAACTACAAGAAAACTAAGTAGAATATTGATGAATCAGTCAACAAGAAGGAGGCTAGCTAGTGCTGATCAATTTGTCAAGGAGGCTAATAGCTAATGAGGACAGATGTATATGAGTTTAATCAGATAGAAACAAATGGGTTCCTTATTGGTTTCATCGTTCTTTTGGTTAAAGTACTGAAATCAAATTCTTCTAAAGAGCATTTGAGAACATTTAGCAATTTAGTTGCCAAAACTCTCGTTGTATTCTGTTTGTCGCAAGGGGAGAAGTTGCAGTTCACAATATGAAATCCAGTCCTGAGATTTTGGATTTGCAATCTAAATATAATACATATTAGATATCTCTCCACAATATATATGTAACTGTTGGCTATGAATATGTAGAAAATCTAAACCTTCACCCTCGACAGTTATTTCGTCACAGTGTATGTCTTCACCTTATAATCGTTTTGTAACTTTGTATTTCCATCTTGGGTAGAAAGCTAATAGGAAAATGCATTTGGGTTCAGCACTTGGGTAGAAATTGTTGTTTCATGAAACTAAAGACATGCAAAGTGGGTTTGACATTTTACAAAATAATTTGGATAAATATTTTTAGGTCCCTTTATTAATTGGATGAATACTTTCCAGAACAAATACACAACTCTCCACCCTCATCACTTTCTTCTTCTTCATTTCTCCTTTACTTCTTCTTCTTCTTCGTTTCTCGTACTCTTCTTCGTGCCAAGAAACCCCGATGAAAAACTTTCAGGGTAATAGCGGATTTAACCGCACGGTGGGTTGTCGCTCTTCCTCTTCTTCATTCAGGTCCTTCTTCGTCTTCTCAGACTTTCGTTTTTCCTTCTTTCTTCGAGTCTGACTGGTTTCCATATATATTTGACCCGACGCTGCCACATACCAGGCACACCAGCGTTCAGACATATTTCTACATATAATATTGGATAAAAGTTATAAATTGTTCCGGTGGTTTGAGTTTATGGTTACCGTGGTTTAATTATGATTAATTTTAGTCATGTTTTATATATCGACTAATTATAGTTCAATAATAACATTTTGTCTAACACCGTGATAATAAACAACAGACACTCTCGGGCTCCACATTTGAATTGTTATTTGGTCTCTTGATATCTAAATCTCTTCTACAATTTTCTGGAAACAGATATATCCACCCACCAGAATTCCAATGAGCTTTTCACTTGCTCCAAAAGCTCTAAACATCTAATTGATCGCAGACATGCATTCTCATCCTACATACCCTTAGCCGTTGTTTCAATCTTTAATCCTTTAGTAAGAGCTAGCAATTCAACATAAAAAGGGCGCATATCAATAAAAAGTTAACATTAATCAACATAAAAAGGGCATATCTAAGCATCTTCATCTTATAATTCGTAGACCTCATTTGCTGAAGCTGCTTTCAGTTTTAGTACAGGAAGTTATGAATCAAGAAATCAGGAGTTGAAAGTGGACAAGCAGCTCGATCATAACCTTGAATATTCTATATATACCTCTCTTATTCGTCTATGGCCTCCATGTCGACCTAGCTCTCTGGTCTACTTTCTTTCTGTCCTCTTCAACATCCACCGGCATGATCAATAGCTTTGCAGAAGGTGCAATCCATCGCAACGAGTCCTCCAATTCTATAAAGTCTCTACTTCCTACTACTGGTGGGTTCGGTATCCTCACCAGCAAAGCGGAAGTTACAGGCAATGGTGGCAAAGAGGTCATCTTTCTATAGTTTTTAAAAATGGTGAGAGCCTGAACTTTTTTATTGTAGGGGCTTACTTCCTTGCAGCGGCTAAAACTTTTAATGAAGCTCACCAACCTGGGAACATATGTTGAATCTGACGACAACCGTTCTTGGTCCCAAAGTTCCCCAACTAAAATTGTGGCCTCATCAATAATTATGGTCTCATCATGACTCTGATCTTTAAAGGAAAGCTTGGCACTCAAATAACCATCAAAGAACTCGAACCGATGGATCCTTTTGGACTGGATTGAGGCCTCTAGTGCACGATGGCATCCCAGTAAAGAAAATTCCCCCATGTAATCAACTGAAACATTGATAAATTTCAAGTTGAAGGCACTATTCAAGATCATATTTTCACATCTTGAATCTCGCTCTGAAACAAATGAAAAAGATTCGAGATTGAAGGCTTGATCAACTCGAATATCATCAACCCCGCAAAACTTAACTTCCAAGTATTTGAGACTTGAGCAGCAAACATAACACTTGGAATTTCCAATCGAACAATATGTTAATGAGAGGTACGCGATGGACGGGCACTCACGTAGAACAGAATTGAGAGCTTGGTCCGTATCAACCCTTACAGCTTTCAAGGACAGAATTGTCAAAGACGGGAAAAGTGGCGGCTGAACTACTCCCACACGGTGGAGTTCCGGAACGTTTACACATCCTAGTTTTAGACTAGTTAAAGATTTTGCACTAGCAATGGCGATCAAAGGCAAGCGGTAAAAGTACTTGTACAAAGGAAATTCCGGCGGCCACTCACTTTTAACCAGATGCTCAGTGACACTTGCCCCTGGACAGATATCCAACTCTTTGAGGCCTATCTGACATGCATATCTCAACCACTTAGCTATAATATTATTGTCGTCTGGATGCCAATACAACCTCATATGAAGACTTAGTTTATCCAGGGGCTCTTTCTGGCCGTACTTGTTACGAAAATCTAAATACCCCTCCAAGAAGTTGATGAACCTACGATGTTGACGTTCTTGGAGAAAGTAAGCACCAAGGTGGCGCTCAAAATCATCATGCTCATTGAAATCAAGTGTAGGGAATGAGGTGACTACACCTTGCCATTGTTTGGAAGGAAAGCTCACCTGGACGGCAGCTTTAGTCGGAAGGAATGAAAGGATTTTGTCAAGAACAAGGTCAGGTAAGTTGTGAAGGTCAGGCGTGTGAGGTGATCCCAATGTGCCAATGGCCATTAGCGTTTTGGTTATGATCGATAAACCTATTTGTATTTGGGGTGTTCATATCTGTGATTGGTACTTATAATGGTGTTTGTCAAGGATACGGATCTAAACCCTATTTGTAGACCAATGCAACTAATTATACCCGTTTGATCAAGTAATTTCACGTGCATCACCTCATTCATAAATATACCAATAAGGAATGAAATCCTTGTAGAAATCCTTTGGACTTGTTCCTCATGCAATCAGATTTCCACAAATAAGGAATAAAATCCTCAAGGCAATGCAATTGCACCTTTGCATGAATCTGGACGCTGTGCACATATTGCATTCCCTAATCAAACAGAACCCAAAATAATGGTTCTTCACGTCATGCACATGTATTGTGGTGACCTAACTAGGCAGACAGGCTAGTAGGTGCACCCGTCCCATATCGTCTGGGGGAGATAAGTTGCTATGCTTATATGTGCAGAGCGAGCACCTTACATTGAGACGTGTTTTGGGGTGAAACCTCAAAAACAAAACCGTGAGGACCGGTGGGCCCAAAACGGACAATATCTCAATGGTAGGGACTAGGCTGTTATATGTATATTCCTTTAATCACTATTAAGAATATTGCTCGATCTTAGTATCTAAACAATCTATCATTAATTCAACGATAAATCGAGAGCTACCTGGATTTGCCTAAAAGATTGTTTGATCTCCCAGTAGGCTTGATTTAGCCTCGATAATAAATGTCTCACGAGATACTTGATCATATCCTCACAAATCTGGTTCACGAGTCACGCTACATGTCTAGGAATTAAAGTTAATTTTACACTCAAACAACCAATGCAACTAATCATACACAGAGATTAACATGGCCTAATTAATCTCAGTGACACTAACTGTATAAGGTTGTGGAATACATGCATGCATGCTTGAGCCGTTTATCAAGAGTATGTTTGATAGAAATGCTTTGTTGTAACTATTCTAGGCAACAAGTCATTTTGTAAAGATATGTATGTCAAGGGCATTGCTTTGGCGTAACACTTCAATGCTATAAACAATGTTTTTGTTGCGACTTCTCTGTTCTCTTGAATGCAATTTCATCTCGAGTCTAGGAGTTGGCTGGTCTTTCTGTGTTGTGATTTACTGTTTCAGGAGAAACCAACCACAGGAAAGATTTCACAGCGCCGAGAATTTAGCTTCATACACTGTTAGATTAATGTGAAATAACTCCCGCAGTAAATAAAAGAAAAGGTTTTAACTTATGTTAAGCACAGCAGGTGAAAAATATAAGTTGGCGTGGAGCAATTATTATTCCCAGGATTCTGATAGTTTAGACCAAAGGTACCAGCTCTTTTATACTTCAAATGGAGCAGTTAGATGTAAGAAAATGAACGAGGTCAGTTACTCTGCGGGCACCAGGATACATTTACTTAATTAACTAACTGTACAATTGTGGACACAATAGGCGTCTATCACTACCCCCAATTATGGGATTGTACAAATTAACAACTATTTAGCCATGAATATATTATTTTTCAAAAATTATCTGTTACAAAACAGAGAACACTGCATAACTTCTATGGATGCGTAGAGTACATCTTGCCAGCAACCCAGAATTTTCTAATTCTTCCGATGCCTTCGTTTTTGTTCACCTCGCCTTTTATCGTCATCCCATTCGTACATCCTATAACATGGTTAAGGACTCGCAACACAATTGCACAGAAGTGTAACTGACTTACAATATATACATCTATGCACACAGCGATGCTCATGATAGATCTCAACCTAGTTCTGAAAATAGGATTCCATTCAGCACTCTTAAAAGGATATTCATGAAACCTATCACAGTGCATTACACTATGCTACACCTTGCTTTGAAATGAAATTAAGTCAATAAGAGCACAAATATCAAATGCGAAACTAAGAATGCTTCATTTGTTCAATGTGTGTATTCCATAAATGCACATGAGAGCAGCAATAGATAGATTCAAGCAAGACAGAAGAAAAATTGAACTGAAAATTAAGCATTCAAGGATACGGGTCTGTATCACGGCGAGTCATCTTGTTGGATACTTCTTTACCATGAATCCTCAAACTTGGTTCCTCTACGTAACCCGTGCGTGCGACAATGGGTCCTTTCCGTTCTCCCCTATCCCTTCCATCGTATGACTGGGACAAGTTAATAGAGAGGGGAGGGGGAGGGTGAACTGGTGAGTACTCACCAGCTTCCACAGAAGACAGATCTCGTTTAAGTTTCCGCCTCTTAGAAGCTGCAATCATGTCTGGATCCTCCTTCGATAGGTTGGCTTTCTCCCTTTCTTTCTCCCGCTCCCTTTCCCTGTCCCTGTCCCTGTCCCTATCCCTCTCATCCACCTACATACAGCAAAAGACAGTGAGTTCATTAAGTTCTAAACAGAAAATCAGTACAAAACTTGCAAGTTGCTGATGCAAAACTCAAAATATGTGCGCATAAAACCACAATGAAACAGAACAGTTTCATGTATATACTCTCTCAAGTCATCGGGTTCCATACCAGTTGGGCATGATGAAGTTACTAAAGGTTATTGTCTCGAAGACTACTAAATAAAGACCAATCTAGATGGCCTATCAGGTTGCTAGAAACAATGTAATCCCAGCAGTTAATAGTTAGATAGACAATCAAACTGACAGTAGCAATTTTGAAACAGTAGGTTGCTATGTGCTGAATATAGAATAAAAGGACAAGATGAAAGTGACCCTGAGATTTTATTGGTGTCATGGTCTCATTTATGTCACATCATATTAGTTAACAGTCAAACTGACAATCAAGTATGAGAGGTATACAATTCTTACAATTTTAAAACTACCAACCGAAAAGGCATAGGGTAGTATTGTCATTTTCCCTTGGATATATATGCAATACGAGCAAACACTATTGATTATTTCCAAGACCAAGATATTGCTAAAATTCATTGGTTTAAGACACGATTGTCAATATAACGTATTCCAAACAATATACACCTTCATTATAACTGCACAGCTCAATTGTAATAACTAGTCCCAATACATACCTTTACTGAGATCCCCTCACGGTCATCACGTTTTCTCTCTCGAAAATCATCTTCTCTTCTACGCTTCGAATCATCTTGAGAAATTGAGGAATTTTCTTCAGATCTTCTACGTTCCTTCTCATCATGTCTCGGAGAAAGCCTTTGAGTATGCCTTGTAGTTGTCCTTCTATCTGAGTCTTCATCTCTTCTTCCGGAACTAACAGATTGAGGAACAATGTGAGGAGGTAAGGGTGGTGGTGGAGGTAAGCTTTGTCCGTGATATCGTTCATCAACATGAGATTTTTCAGTGGATATATCACTGTAACGCCCTTTACCTTTCTCATCCTTTGATTTTTCAGGCAGTCTATCGAAACTCCTATCTGAACCCCTCTCTTGCAATTTCTCAGCTGAATGATCCCTTCCATGTCTCTCCATTGACCTATCTCTGGATCTCTCAACTAAATCATCTCCGCGTGACTTATCAGGACGGTCCGCTCTTTCCCTGTGATCCTTATCATGTCTTTCATTTCCTTTATCTTTAGACCGATCTGAAGCCTTCTCAGTGGCCTTATAAACACTTCTATCATCGCTTCCTGATTTGTCTAGATCCAACAGTCTAGCATCAACGGACCTCTCTCGGTCAGACAACCGAGCTTCACCCTCAGAATCTCTCATTTCAGCCTCCCCTTTCCGGCGTTTACTTTGTCTATCTGTTTCTTCTGCAGGGCCGGTTCTTTTTTGAAGTTTATCACTGGACTTGGAGAGTGTAGCAGAACTATCATGTCTAGGAGAATTAACGAATCGAGAAGAAGGGGGCCTTGCCACATCAGAAACCTCAGCACCTTCTTCCTTTGAAGAAGGAATCCTTGTATTGGAAATCTTTGCAGATCCAGCCTCCACTTTTGATTCAATACCTAATGAAGCTGAACCTTTCCCCAAAGATGGTACCGTGCTACCATTTGCTGTGATGGAAGAGACATTAGTAGCCCCAGCTGCTTTTCCAGATCTACTTTCGTCCTTCACAAGGTCTTGTTTTAATGGCTTAGCCCCAGCAGGAACAGACCGTTTTGCTTGGGCCCTCAACTGTCACCAGAGGAAAACAGATTTTAACAAAACAGAACGTTTCAATGACATCATATAATAATGAAACCCACCTTTTGTTATTTCATCAACTATAATGACATGCTCAGAGTGGGAGAAAGATGACAAAGGCAATCTCTATCAACCACGACAAAGACAGTTAACTCTGTTTTGGCAATAAAAATCTACAAATAATTCTTAAACTAAAGGCTCCAAGAAATAAGGAAATTCTTCCATGTCTCTTTGGAAACTAAAATGGTGAATGGTGGAGATGCATAGGGGAAATGAATGTGATCGCACTAGCAACTTCATTGTAACTAAGCATGATCATGAGGTGCTCAAGAGCTTCTGTGGAAATATAACAGCAAGTGATCCCTAAACAATAGCTAGAGCGTAACGAAGTATTCAGACACAGAATATTTAAAAAGAGAGTTTTTTCTCCAAAATATAATACCTCAGATTCTGAAGTGTTCTTTGCGGCAAGTTTTCCCGTATTTTCTTCCGCCCTTCTAGTTGAGGTTTCGTTCAGTTGTACTTGATTTTCGATAGGCCTTGCTGTTCCAGCTTGTAAAGTAGCTGATGGTACAGATGCCTGAGCATCTGAGCCATTCACCAACGAGGCACCTTTATGTTTTAGATGCCCTGGATCAGATTTTGCAGTTGAGACACTTTCTGCTCTTTCCGACCTCCCATCTGCAGGTTTAGCTTTTGACACGTGGTCTCTGGCTGAATCTATTAATTCAGCGTGTTGGGAGACAAGAGTTCCTGCTTTTCCGCCAGCAGGTTCAGTTTGAGAATTATTAACGGCAGGACCGCTATGTATAGCTCCTGAATTACTGGCCAAAGGCTTTGAAGATGATGCAGACTTTAGTTCAACGTATCCCATACAAAATTCTTCATCCGAAACCAAAGAAGGCTGTAAAGTATTAACAAAGTTATCAATAAAAGTTGAAATCTCTAAGGTAGGGATGGTAAAAGAACCCAATGGATACATGCCAGCAACCCCCAAATTCAAGGCTTGCTCGCAGGAAATTTTGGGTTTTTTTTTTTTTTTTTTTTTTTTTTTTTTTCTACATTCCCTATGCTAAGCTGAAAATATGCCCCAAAAGGTACAACAAACCTTTCTAGCAGCCAAAGAAGCACCAACACTTGTTGCCAACACCTTGAGGTCCTCTCTCCCATCACCTTTGATCTTGGAGACCTGAAAATATAGGGGCAAGAACATAAACACAATGATGCAGCTGCAGCTAAAACCCCAGAAATAGCTATTTGAAACAGTTCTTACCCGTTTTTCGAGGTTCAACGCACTCTTTCTAGTAACTGGAAAAACACTAGAAATTCTTGATAAGATTATGAGAGCATTTCGAATTTCCATGTACTCCGTAGATTCCAGACACTGACCCAATAATCTTGTGATCCTTTGACTCCATTTCCAGTGCACCTATTACAAATTTAAATCACGAACATACTAGGAAAAAGAAAAGAATTCCAAGCAAGGAAGGACTTCATGACCATAGTCATACACAGATGCAATATTGATGGTTATAAGATCATTAGAAAAGAATCATGCCATATGGATAGGTTCAAGCACAGACTACGCATTATGAAGATGTTTGCGCATGACTAAAAAGAAAGGATAAAAGTTGAATCGTGTAACAAAAACTCAAAAAACCAGCACATTAAGAACTCAGCTACCTATATGAGCATGAGACTGGATATGCAAGCTCATCTGGTAGAGTTCATGGGCAATATTTGATAATTGTAATAAGCTACTGCTGAAAAGATTGTAGGAGTACATGAACCGACCAAATGGACTGACCTCAGTTAGAAACTTCTTAATAAGATTGTTCTTGCAGGCTTTTTATAACTTAACATTAAATAAAGAGATGCCCATGAACTCACCTTGACAAACTGGCCATATCGGACCCGCTGGCTGTCTGGAAATCTATAATAGACAGCAAAGCCCGGCATGTTTCCGCACTCACGCTCATAAATAGATTCATCACTCTGTTAAAGAAGCAGATACCATAAGTCTAAACAAAAAATTGGTAAAAAGAATATACAAGAGTTTGAAGTACTATCAAAGACCCTAATATGACACATAACTATAAGAACAGTGCGGTTGAATGAAAACAGATAAATTATCACCTTCCAATAGTAAGCAATCTTCAAGGTCTCACAGAGAAACTTCCCCAATCTACCAACTTCAGATTCAGTGCAGCAGCATATCATAGGTTGTAAGGTTCTACAGATAAGCACATCCATGTGGTTGACAGTGTTGAAAAATGGTGTCCCCAGGGTATGAAGAGTGTGGACAAACATGGCAGAATACACAGCATCTGGCATGCTGAAAGTACAGCGAGGAAATATACAACGCTGAAGAAATTCCATGTTGATCTTTAAAGTATCAGGACACGAACTCAACCATTTGTCCTTCTCACGCAATAACCGTTTACGAACAGATGCAACATGTTCCTCGTGTTTACGGGATTCACTAATCAGCCGATCTATTGTTTCTTGAATTCTTTCCTTCTCCTTCTTCCTTCTTAATATTTCAGAAATTGAATTATCAGGCTGCTCTTCCAGAGCTTTGATAGAAGCCTGCTGTTTCGCAATTTCAGATATGTAACAATTTCTAGGGACATAAAGATCATAGAGTGTGAGCCCCCAAAATGTAGCATAGAGATCAGGGGACAAACTATTCCAG
Source organism: Fragaria vesca subsp. vesca (assembly GCF_000184155.1). Classification (NCBI taxonomy): domain Eukaryota; kingdom Viridiplantae; phylum Streptophyta; class Magnoliopsida; order Rosales; family Rosaceae; genus Fragaria; species Fragaria vesca. The sequence goes on along the minus strand of NC_020494.1, from coordinate 18,946,165 downwards.
GCTCTTGCAGGCAACATGGTTTTAGCAGTATCAAGAAGATCCAACCACCTAATTAAAATCATATAAAAATTATTAGTATGTCAATGTATGTGTAAAAGAATAAAACTGTCATTTCAACTGAATTTAAAAGCATTTCATGCCAACTATTGCTACTATAAAAGCCAAATAAAACAATAGCCAAGATGCATCCAGGCGTCCATGAAAGAAAGAAAAAACACCCTATTTATCTATATATAATGCATAAGCTACTGGATAATACATAACTTTTTGATCAAAATCACTAAAACTGAAATAAGACAAAATGGCCATTAAGTTTTCTTTGGGACATTTACGTTATAGGGTTCCATGTAGACCCAAGATCCAGAACCACGTTGCCAGAATTCTGTGCAGCTTCAGACTCTGAAATTGCAGATGTGATACTTTGAGCATCATTATTGTCAAGAGGCCAGAAGACATCAGAACTTGGTGGGGTCTTGAACAGCCTCATTACTGGGCGATAAATTAAGAAAGCAACCTATGTCACAGAAACAGTACTAAGATAAGAGTGTAGAAAGAGTGATGATAAAGCAGATAAGAGTTCTTCGGGGGGGGGGGGGGGTGGGGGTGAGTGGTGTACCTCAGGCTCAAGGTGGTATTTGTGGACAAGATCGTCAAGTGAAGGAATTAGCTGAGCATAAGCTGATGCCGATGGCATGGCACTGCAAAGAAATTCCACATACTGAAGGAGTGCTCCGTGACATCTATCAAACTGCTCGCAAACCATCTTAATATAAGGCGCATCTGCATCTATTATGACCCTGCAGATAGTATGATAATCTAGTCAGGCATATGACTCACTTGACTTGTGTTCCCATGTGCGTGAAGAATATCATAAGTACATAAATAGGTGCGAAGAGAGACAATTTATCAGGATGTTATTTCTAGGCAAAATAGTCATATAGCAGCGCAATGATAAACAAGAAATAATAACTGAATAAAATAAGCTCTGCGGCTTACAAAGAACGATGCTGAGCAAGATGCAACAACAGAGGGATTGCAAGCTTTGTTTCATCTTTTGGAAGCAGCGACTCCCTTAGCCTGTTTGTGGACTTGATTAATTGCTGTTAGCAAATTGAAAACCATCATTATTATCTTTCCCAGTTACATAAGAGAAAAACCATAATTTTTATAAGCATTAAAGACTGCTAAATATTTCAAAGACCCGAATAAATTTATAGCACTTCAAATCTACTTCATATACAATCAAACATTACAAGGCACCTTGTTATGTCGAGTAACACCAAAACCAGTGGTCAGATGACGAAGAGTCTCACCCCCAGCCATGGCATCCAGCTGATCTTCAGTAAGGTCCTCCGTGTGATGGACATTTGCCATTTGCTGAATAAGCTCCTGATGTAATCAGAAAATACCAATTTAATCATTGCAATCCTTGAAACTTAATCGTGTGACACCAGTCCACACAGTGAGCCTGAAAACTACCTGAAGAACAACAAGCTCAATTCCTTGCCCCTTTTTCAACTGATTTACAAGATACTGGAAAAGGCTTCTCAATTCCATAGATGGGTATTTTTTACACCTAAAGAAAATGAAAAATTCAGGTGGTTAGCTTTCTTAAAATCTAAAAGCACAGATGCTCAACTGAATTTTCAATGACAAAATGTAAAACAAGGGGTACTATAACTATCCATAAAGCCTCAGGATATGGAACACACAAAAAGCCAAAACTGGAAAATAAAATTTGAGAACTAAAAAAGTTACCATAATTCTGACAAAAGGATTCATATATCTAACAAGTTGACATGTTCAACATGGGATTCACAAGTTTCATAGAGAAAATGAATACTTCATTTGAAACCAAAAACCGTACGTCCCTCATAGTTTCATCTAATCAAGAACCATTGTGTGGACTCCAATCTAGCGTGAGCTGTCCTAAAAGTTGGTGCAAAGCCCACAAGGCCATCATAAGGACAAGGCTAGTTCAGTTCATTTGTAGTTTTTCCCATTTGTTTTTCCACTCCACTGGGTCATTTTATTTTAGAATCTAAGATCAATGTAAGACTTCATAGTTACATACATAAAAACATTTAGTCAAGAAGAAAAGAAAGGTGCATACAAGTGACCCCAAAATGAAGCCAAAGATTGAAGCCAGTCTGACAAATTAAGCCCATCCTCTTTTAACTTATCACGCCCTCCTTGCGCCAGACGTTCAATCACAACATATTCCAGGACATCATACTCCAGCTGAACAAAAATGATAACAAAAGATCAATAGGTTTAAAACAACATATGCATATAGAATGATGGCCGTTCTATAAAGAAAGAAACCCCCCGGATCATCCTAATAAGTTCCTGTACAACACAAGTCCATCATTTAAAAATAAATTCTGATTATACTAATGCTATTGTGTTGAACTTCAAGAGATATTTTCTTTTCTAATTCTTACACAAGAAAGACCAGTTCCTAGATGTCCCTCTCTAGTGAAATCCACAATTCAATGTTTTTCTTCTCAGGATAAGTATCTTTACCAGTCTCAAGCACCAAAGTTAGGGATGCACGATCGCTCAGTATCTTACCGAATTAAGTAACTTAAAGGATAATCGGTTCCTAAACATATGCTAAACTTAGACTGACTGATTCTATACCATAAAGGATCTTCTGAAAAACTTAAAGCAAGTTATTCTTTATAGTAAGAGAACTGAAGAAAAAACACACATTTGAAATAATACTTGATTACCACCTTCTAGCAGTACTCAAGGAGAGAAGAGAAAAATTTAACTGACAACAAAATGAAAATCCGCACCTGAGTCAAATACTTAAATGCATCTACAACAGGAGTAATCATATCTTTGTATGCCTCAATCTGCAGTAGTAGCAACCCATTAATTGTTTGCACACATAAACTAGAAAGCCAAAAAAAAAAAACTTACTGAGTATGAACATTCTTAAAATCTTGACCTGATGAACAATGGTTCGAAGTACAGTCATTGGATTTGCATGAGCTAACTTTGCAACCATCCGACTCTGCTGCTTTAAATTTTCTTTTGCAAGCCGCTTCAAAATTCTTCTAGTGTCCAACTATAATGTGAGGACATAGAAAAGGTATAACACAACAATGCTTTTACAGAATAAAAGATCGAAAGAAAGTAAAAACAGGTATATAAAGAGGTCAGCGAGACTTGAAAAAAAAAATGTTTGATACCTTGGCTGTTTGCCTTGCAGCTAAAACTATAGGAATTCGTTCATCTTCTTTCTCCCATTCACCGTATAAACGGTACCTCACCTAAAGAACAAGATTAATATAGCAAGACTACTATGAGAAAATGAACTTTCAAATTCAAGAAATCATATATCAGTGATATAAAACCAACCTCATATGGAAGTAGACTCATCACTTCCCAAATCTCCATTCCAACAGCTGGATTTGCAGGTACTAACTGTAAAGATGGAAGTAGACATGTCCGGAAGGCTTCCTCTACCCTTGACATTGCTACCTGACGGGGGGACCTAGCTTCCTTAAGGGGCAAACCAGGATTACTTGCAGAAACAGCTACTTCACCAGGTATTCCAAGCTCCGGTGCAGACAAGTAATAACCTTTTAATACTCTGCAAACCTACTCCAAAAAAACAGACAGAAACGGACCTTAATTTTTCAAAGACGAAATAAAAAGAGAATAAGATTCCATAATATCAGATAAAAGTAATGCACCTTCTGTAGCAGCAAAGTATCACGATAAAGGTAAGGCCCAACAATAGCAAGCATCTGAAAAAGTTCTTTTTGAAGTTCAATAAAAGATCCACTAGCTGATGAGTTTTCTGTAGTCATCACACCAACACCGGTTCCTGAGGAGCCCAAGTTATTGAGACGTGCTTGATGAACCATGTCGTATGCAGAAGAGATTGATTTTTCAATGAGTCTGGACACATGTATCAGAACAAATTAGAAAGAAAAAAGTAGAAGCATACCCTGCCAAACCACAACTAATATCAAGGCACCAAACTGATAACAAGGCTAGACAGAGCAAAGCCAATATTGTTTTTTTTGTACATGCACATGTACAAAAGCACATTAGATAAATGAATATAACATAATAATGACAAAAGAGGAGTGGAAGACGTACCTAAACAAGCTATTACATATTTGGGTATGTTCAACAGGATTTAGAGGTGACAGACGGTCAAATAGTAAATTCGCATGATACCTGAGTTGCAAACATTAAAACCAGTTCAGACCAATATAATCACCACCGAATAAAGAAAGGTGAAATTCAGTTTAAACAAGTTCATCCCGAATATATTTAGCTGGAAAACGCCAGAACCAAAAAAATTGTACATAAAAGCATACCAGTCATCTACCGCAAGAAAACCAGTAAGCAATCCCAAAGTTTGATTATTTTCAAACTCTGTAGATCGTTCTCCTACTGCCACTGAATCCATGTCTAAAGATGCAAAGAGATCTATTGTCACGTCCCCTTGTTTCTCATCTTCCATTAGATCCTTCCCAGTAGCAGCAAGATTTATTTTACCAATTTTATTAGCCTGAGAAAAAATTTAAAAATATTCAGATAAGCTAGAGTTTATAGAACTTATAAATAGAGAGAAGAAAAAAGAGATCAAGTCACCAAGTTTTTCAACCATTAAATACACATTCCAATTATACCTCATCAAGTTGCTTGGAGGAGAAAGAGCTATAATGCTCAAATGCCTCATCGTCCTTCGGAAGTAGATGAGCACATCTGTTGAAAGCATAAACTTATAGATATAAATATCAGAAGGCCCCCAGAACACAGTGACCATTAAGGACACAAAGTCAACATAAGAATACACATAACTTTACAGGCGACAGTTATGCACAATGTCAAACATAGATATAAAAGTGAACTAATTCAAGATAGCAATTCTTTAAACATTCTTAATACTCCTCTAAATGCCATGTAGATTTTACCAATTAGGATAATCTCACTCATGCAAAAGTGCAACTGCCTAACTATAACACCAAGAGAAGTCAGCATCATTAGGTTCGACCAACTAACTACTCCAATAGAATTTGTTTTATTTATCAACAAATTCTACTATCAACAAAAGAAGGGTAAGTTTCAGAGCTGGCCCAATCAACAAAGTCTTGGGCTTCCACAATGGATATGTCTTTTATAACCAAGTTGGGGCTACTGCCAATGGTCCCACATAACTGGCATTGGCATTGCCTCTCAAAAATTCAAAGAGGAGTCCTACAATAGTGAAGCTTACGAAGCAAAGAAAGTACTCCTATCAAAGAACATGCTCGTCAAAGGGATACTCACATGCTATCAAGATCAATAAAATTCTCCTTCACCAGCAAAGCTGTAAGCTTATAAAGTCCAAATGGTACAGGATCATTTACTTCCAAACGCTGGTAGTGTTGAAATTTAAAACCAAGGATTTGTGAAGCATGAGACTGCAAAATAATATGTTATGAGTCTACTAAAAATTACTGGAATAAACCAGAAAACCTAAACTTAAACAATATATTATCTGCCACCTTTGGAAAAATTGGTATCAACTCCAAAAAGACATTGTTGTCTGGCAGAAGTTCGAAGCACTCCAAAACCTAATCAAATAAAGTATTGTGGAGAAATTAGTTGATCATAAAACATCATTTACAAACAGGTACGAAAAAGTTACAGAATATGAAGTATAATATGTATAAAGACTTACGATATCAAAAACATGATTTGGGTCCAGATCAAAATGTCCGATTAATGACTGCAAGGATCAATCAGAAAAATGAAACATATATAAGGATATTCAATGATGGAGGGGGAGTGGGGAGGGGGGATGGGAAGAGCAAACCTGATACCTTTATAATGCCTATTGTTGCTCCAGCATTGTGCGATGAATTTTCTGAATTTTGGCAAAGAAGTGTAACCTGCAAGTGCAAAAGGCAGTGAATACGTAATGAAATTTCTCAGATTTCCCAAAACATGAAATATGTATTCTAATGCAGCACCTTCAGCAAACTTCCGAAAGATAATATCAATAGTAATCATACCAGCTTGGCATATCCCTCGCTCTCTTCTCGAAGAAGATTAAACTTTGTTTGCTGATATAGAAGACGGGTGTTTACTCTAACCTGAAAATAAAAGCCCACATCAGTTCCGGAAGTATATCAGCTTACTGCATTTAGATATTCCTTCCAACTCACTTTGTTGTAAGTTATAACAAACTATTACATTCAGATTACATATACCAATCATGGTCACATTTGAAACATATGACAAATTAGTTCATTTAGATTGTCCTATTCCAATCATGGTCATTTTTCACTATCTAAAGTTTGTGAATAATGTAAAAATGTCTAAGAGCAATGATGTGGTATATAAGGCAAGGTCACCACCAAATGAGCACATAGCTATATACATGACCTTCTTACCTCTTTACTCTTCAGTTCTTGAGCCTTTATCTTAATCATTTCAGCCTCCCACAAAAATTCTTCCTACAATTTATAAAGCGTACATACATGAGTTATATTTTGTACGAGAAAGGAAAAAACCACCAATCAAGTTTTTTAAGACAAGGATCAGTATAAACCTCACAGCGCTCCTGAAAAAGCCTTAATGGAACTAAAGAAGATTCCACCAACCATTTGGCCTGTAAAAGGGAAATCCACTAAATAATAAGTAGCAAGGTCAAACAAACAAACCATGACAAATCAAAAAAGTAAAAGAGAATGTGCAGTGTGGACAAATAGAAAAGAACTTTCAGTCTTTACTATGCATCGTCAATTATATGAAAAGGATAAGATTGTTCCACTTTACTAGAATGAAGTGGCAAGAGGACAATGAACACCAGTAACTAAGTTGAAGGCCTGTTTTTCAAATCTAGTGACTTTTAAAACCAAGAACTAACCAGCTTTGTGAGACGAGCTCGATGCTCTCCAGGCATGGTAAGCTGCAAGTTAATGAACATCTAAGTGTCAGTAAGAATAGGAAGACAAACAACAGCATAAGCAGGTTAGTGACATCAAAAATTAATAAAAACTAGTATGCTCGGAACATAAAATCTACATTGAAAGCATGTACAGAGGCACCGCATGAAGCAATCTTAAGACCATTCTACTTCCTACTGGTTGCTTGAGAGCATGCAATTGCCACGCTCTGATTAAAATTACTCATTATCCTAAACCATTTCCATACACATTTCTCCAATATGTAATATCACAGCTCAATCTGATTACAGCAACTGAATGCAAAACCTCACCGAAAACAAACGCATTCAACAAATTCCAAGCATGAAAAGCAAATTACAACAAACTCACATCTTGAGACATTTGAGTAACAATATCAGCCAAGCTTGAAGCCAGCTCTTGCTCGGAAACCTTTTCAGAAAACTCCACCGAATCCAGAGCCGCTCTACACTTCTGAACCGGCAATTCTCCACGAACCTGACGGCAGCAATTCAAATTCATCAATCCAAAAAGCTCCTCCGTTCACATAATCGTATATCGAAAGAAAGGAAAAGCGTTTCTGAGCTCTCACCATGGTGGAGCAGAGCTCGTAGAGGAACCGGAGCATCGGAACAGGCTCCGGTAGCTTGAAGCTAGGGTTTCCGGTCTTCCATTCACGGAGGTGATCCTCGTTGATGTGTGCACGCTCTACGGGCGGGAGAGACATGGTCGTCGGAGAGTTGAGTTGAGCAGCAGCGCCGGCGAGGTGAATCAGAGAGAGGAGGAGGGGAGGGGCAATGTCGTAATTGTAGGGTTTTTCATGAGAAATTTAGGGTTTTCAGGGTGATCTGAAAACCAAGGAGGAGGAGAAAGGGTTCGGGCAAAACGGAGATGCTTTCTTTGTTTAGTGTTTCTTCTCCGCTTCTCTCTCTCTTGTACGTTGTTGGCTTAGTGGGTTATGGATACGGGTTTTCTTTGGATTCGGGTTTCGGGTCTAATTAAGACGGCCCAAATATCAAGCCCAAATAGCAGCATCAATCAGAAAGGAGACGAAACACAAACAGTGAATTACATACATGAACCACATAACCAGAACATCAATGGCCGTCGACATATTGGGATCATTTCTGGTATGTTTTGGATTCTTTACTTCGGAAGGTTTTTGGTAAGTTATTCTAGTCTATCTAGGATTCTTGGAGTTTATCCTTAGGAGTAAAGGTTTATGATCGATTCATGATATGGTTCTAAATCCTATTGTAAGTCGGACTAATTATGAGTCTATAAATAGGATCTTAGAGACATAGTTTTAGGTGTGGTGTAGATCAATTGACAGTTATGATCTTGAGATGATGGATTGTAAATGTTGATTCCTGCCAAGACCATCGTCGATTCTTCTTCCATCCACGGTTTCTCTTTCCTTTGTAATCTTTTACTTTCGAACCATGTTTTTTTTTGTGATTTTGCAGTCATACTTGGCTAAACTCTTTTGTTAGGGGTAGAGGTTTGAAGCCCCAAATTATGCAATAAACCTTGTTTCACAACCTTGATTTCATAATTGCTTAGTTGTGAATTGTTTATTTGGTTTTAGTTTACAGATATCTCTTGTTTGTTTATGTTCATGGATGCATATATAAAACATTACGAACTTGCGAGTGTGGCTAAAATTAGCAGTTTAATCTTCTAAACAGTTAATATGGCTTAATTCAAAGTAGTAAAAACCTATGAGATGATAGGTGAAACCAAATAGAGAGACTTGCATGCTAGGTAGGCGTTCCACACTAGTTTTGCATATTTGTTCAATCATACTTGCATTGATCTTAATGCTTGGAATAATTTGTTGATAGGATAGTATATATACCTTGATCGATAATTCTAAAGGCTTGATAATGATGTGTTCATCTTGCTTAAGTAGTTAAAGGAAGTAGTAAGAATTTATGCAGTGCGTTCACGGTTTATTCTGGATTGAACATTTTCATGTTGATAGTG